>NW_028277836.1:0-300000 GCF_059751315.1 Micrasema longulum
TGTCTATTAACAAATAAAAAATTTAACAAAACCACTGAACTTCCTCATTATTACACGAAATTATGAATTTATTTACTCATGTATCTACCGAAATTAAAAAGCTGCAAATTTATTTTTTATTACATTTTTTTTTCTGCTTATGATGGTAGTCGGAATTACACAGAAAAGTTTTACAGCTGGCGGCTTCTGGTTTGTTTGTTTATTTTCGAGTGAATTCCCGTCGTCATTTTAAGTAATATTTCTAGTGAGTTTTAAATACATTTTAATAAAATTAAACTAATTTGATTGAATAAATGTACAATGTAAGATAAAAACAATTGTTTCGTTATCATTATCAGTTTAAAAACCAGTTTTCGTTAAAAATAAACATAAATTATTTCTAAAATATAAAAGATTACCAAAAAATGATTCCTTTAATACAAGTACACACAGAAGACGAAATATTTTATTATGGACACCGGAACTAATTTAGGTATAAACGGGTTAGTGACGGACATTCACTAAGGCAGTCACCATCCTGAATACAATTTTGTATTCATGGCTCATAAATTAGCAAAACGTTTGAATTGAATTTATTATGCTAAGTTGACTTATAAAATGTAGAAGTTATCCCTTCTCCCTTTAAAGCTTTTTACTTGCAAAAAGAGATTTCATCAATCATGTCTTTATATCATGAGAAAATTTTCAATCCTTCAAGAGCAGAATGAAATAAAGTAGCGTATAGATATATACAGAGATAAGTTCTGTAGAATATAAGCATATTTCTCTCAGATAACTAAAATCTAAATACACGTCGTATATAATCTATTATCTATGGTATTTTATTTTAAATCTAAATTTGCTGCAACAGAGATGGAAAACATTTTCGAGAAGGGAATATGGAAGGCTAGGAATTTATAGGGCCTATGATCTGTCATTTACAGGGCTAATGACCTGTCATTGACTGGTTTAAGAGGCTACTTTACATTCACCATTCTGTCCATGTTTAAGCATCCACATTTCCTCAACTCTTCCATCTGTTGACTTTTGTGAAGTAAAATTTTGCCTTTGTGGGATTTTTTTGTGTACTATTTTCACTATTAATATGTATTTCATTGCTTTGTAATTATGCTTTATTTTTTTAAAACTCTGTTTAATCACCTATGTTTATTGTAAAAAAAAAAAAAAAAGGAGCTAAGACCTTTATCATGTGGGTGGAACTTATTAAGCGTTACCACTTTACCTACTAGGCAACGCCTGAAAACAATGTTCCATTTTTTTAATACTTATACCAATTTGTGAATTCAACAATGCTTTGAGTATATCCAAATGTTTACAGACATGTGGGATTTTCTTTCTAGGGAGTTATTTTTTTTTTTTTTTGCAACTGAGACAGAAAACGTTTTTGAGAAGGAAATATAGAAGTCTAGGCATTTACAGGACGTATGACCTGTCATTAGCGGCCACTTTACACACTGTGTAACATTCACCATTCTGCCCATGTTCAAACATCCGCATTTCCTCAACTTTTCCATCCGTTGTCGTTTTTTGTTGTTTTACAGTTGGTTTTTGGCTATCAATGTTGTAACACAATAATATTTATGATTCTTAATTAGAAACTTTGCTGGTCTGTCTTTAAACTGTATTTTTTTAATGTTTCTATATCATTGTCGACTGTTTGTTTCTTTAAAATAAATAAAACTTAATACCAAGTTTTTTTTCTTACGATGTCTTAGTTTGCTACCATATTGTCCATGGCGGAATATGATGCAATTATTTTTATCTTTCCTTGTACCTACATAGTTATTTCACACTATTAATATTCAATAATATGTATATATTAATTTCTGAAGTAGTCGCTTCCGTCTTAGGGACTTTTTAAATAATCATTCTTTTTTTTTTTTTTTTTTTGTTTTAACTATTTAGATAGTGCTTGTAAATATAAAAACTGATGAAACACAAATATTTAACTATTTCACGAGTTCTTCTTTTATATGCAGGAGACTGCTGCGTATACTATTAATCGTGATGTCCTGGTGTCTATTAAAATTTATGTTCATGTAATAATTTTAATTTTTGGTATTCTTTATTATTACAATATTTGAGTTTGTCCAAATGTTTGTTGACAAAAGGCTGGATTTTACCCCCTCGGGAGTCATTCAGATAAACAAATTACAACAGGGATGGAGAATACCTTAAATAAGGGAATATGGAAGGCTAGGCATGTACAGGGCTTATGACATGTCATTGGCTAGTTTAAGTGGCCACATTACTCACTGTGTAACTTTTACCATTTTGCCTATGTTTGAACATCCACATTTCTTAAATTCTTCCATTTAGTTAAGTCAAAGACTCCCGAGGGGGTGAAATCCAGTCTTTTGTCTACAAACATTTGGACAAACTCAATATTGTAATTAAACCAACTGGTCCCAGAAGAAGTTTAAAAAATGGAAAAAAAAAATTAGGCGTTGCCTAGTATGTGAAATAATTCAGTCAGGTGAATCTCTTCACAACAATAAAGGTTTCAGCTCTCTAACTTCACTTAAATCAACAAATGGAAGAGTTGAAGAAATATGAATGTTCAAACATAGGCAAAATGGTGAATGTTACACAGTGTGTAAAGTGGCCACTTAAACCAGCCAATGACAGGTCATAAGCCCTGTACATGCCTAGCCTTCCATATTTCCTTATTTAAGGTATTCTCCATCCCTGTTGTAATTTGTTATTCTTTATTATGTTGTATCCCAACTCGACACAGGGCTCTTGGCCTCATAGAGTTGAGGATGCGTTATTATTTTTTTATCATATGTATATCTGTATAAATAAATAAAATATGATGAGGTATGGAATTAAATTTAATTGGTGAATCGATGAGCTTAAAATTAAAAGTTAATTAAAGCAATTATACAGTACGAATTCAATTATATAATGTATTATGAGTTACACCCACGTTCATCTTAATTAAATAGTATTATGTTGTAGTAAAACTAATTGAAATAATATTATGTTACAGCAAAGTTAATTAGGTAATGCATACAATAAATAAACGCTGTATTTATACTTTGAAATTTGAATCTTGCTCCTTTTGAAAATTTGTCCTACGCTCCCGAGGGGTAATATATTTCGTCCAGACATTCTTCGGTTTATAACCCCCGTTGCTTGTTTATCCGTTTATGGGTTGAGCGATTCGCGGAAAACTGCTCTGTACCTTTTTCATTGATTTTATTTACTTCCATGGATGACCTATAAAAATATCTCACGGCAGTAGAAAATCGTTCATTTTCTGATAGATTCAATGAAAGTCTACTAACAAGCTTTTAACGAATGCTATCTGCATCTACATTAGAGGTGGTAAAAAAAAAAGTACCTGCTGTTTTAAAACAGTAACCCTTCCGAAACAGTTAAAACAGTTTAATAAATTAAATCGTTAAAAAAAAAACTAAATCATCAAGCTCAAAAGTAAATACAAAAATACATTTCGCTTAGCGCGAACAGTTCAACGCCCCGCCGCGCCGCACTCCGTACCGCGCTTCGCTCTAACAAATCTTTATCCATATACCTACCTATTCGTATTGTTATCTCTCAAGAAATAAGTACATACACATATACGCATGAAATATCGGCTAATATACTCATTTTAGTACACAAATATCGTGTTTTCTTTAAACAGTTGAAGATATGACTATTTATTAACACCGCTTAACCTAACCTGATGTAATTCACCACTGTAATTGGGCCTACTGGCCTGTAGTGGTGCAAAAATAAATGAAAAAAAAAAAAATGAAATGAAAATGAAACAACACTTTCTGAAAGAACAACTATTAATGATCTCATTGTACTGTATAAAATTGTAAATTCTCTTGTTGACGCACCAAAAATACTTGAATTGATTAATTTTAGAGTACCTGCTGTCAACACTAGGAGTACTTTATTGTTCATTGCTCCAGTACTTCTTCCAACCAACAAAACAATTCATTGATACCGAGACTGCATAGGTTAGGTGACACTTATGGAACGGCTGCAGACATTCTGTCCAATTCTTTACTATCTCATAATTCCAAAATATCAAGTTTATTTGTAGCTGCTCGTCAAACTATTATTGACAATTTAATTCCATAAATTAAAAAAATACTTATTGGTTTATTTTTATTACCTTATACTTGTTTTTTATTTTTTACTATTATATCAAATTGCATTGTAGTATTGGCAAATACGCATTTCATAAATACATATTTTTATTTCTTATTTTTTCGTGATAATATATGCTCGCTTGTTTATTAATTTAACTTTAAAATGTCTTTCTTGCTTACCGTAACACTTTATTTATTGTATGCTTTACAGAATTTATTTCATAAGCTTATATCTTTGCATTTTTTGTTTATATGCTTACGGTTTTTTCTTGCATACCTTTGTTATTATTGTTTTTTTTTTTTTACTTTGTAAAACTTTTTATTATATCCTTTTTAACTAATTTCACATATTTTTTCTGTATATTCTGTGTTTATTATTTAGTATGTTAGCATGTATTTCATTTGTATTTTTTATAAATGCATTTTGGGCGTTAATGAACAAAATAAATAAATAAATAACTCTGTTAACTTCAAATTGTAATCGGGGCCCTGGATTAATTTTTATCGAGTTCGATTACTTTGCCATACAATCTTATCATTTTACATAATGTAAACATTTATTTGATTTATTTATGCTTTATTAAGTTAGTTCATAACGTTTTAAGAACTAATATAAACTTTTAAACGTTACAACTTTTTATCAAAATTTCTCAAGAACACATTGCACATATACATATGTATGTTATGTACAGCGAAAATCAACGTTCATCCCGATTATTTCAGCCAAAACATGTTCACGTGAAATTCGACCCCTCGAATAATTAAATGAAGTTTCGATCGCTGTTTTGCTTTCGGCTATGTTACGTGTGCAAAAATGTGTATTTTGCGGGAGCTTGGAAATCTTCAGTATCAATCATCTGATGAAATTTATATATCACGGCCCCTCACTCTTATGATGGCGGCGTATATATTTACTGGTTGAGATGATTGTTAACCTTACGGGAAAATTTCACAGGGGTGGCCCAGCCCATACCTATTGAATATAAAATTTTATTAGAACATAGGTAATATCTTGAATACTGCTAAATGTTTTCTTTCAAGTATTTTAGCTTTGAATGTAAATAAATAATTGTATACAACCACTTACCGACTTTTCTTTGTCCACCGATTCCGAGACGTACTCGTTTCTCCGTTAGGACACTAATTACGCTGACATGCAAATCCCACTATATATATATGTATCATTCATTGTAGTTGCACAAAAATGTTAAACCAACTGGCTTATAGGACACATGCTTTTTAAGAGCGAACACTAACACGCACTGATTATATATTTTTAACGTTTGATCTTGTTGGAGCAAAAGTTTTAAAAAAAGGTAAGGGATGGAAGTATGAATTTACTAAGTATAGGGTGACCATTACAATGGAAGTCGTATAAGGGGCTATATTTTTTTTCCCAGCTATTACAGTGGTGAATTACGGCACAGAACACCCAGGCTTGAGAAAAATCACTTTTTTTGTGTTCTCACCGGGAATCGAACCAGGAACCTTTCATGCTTGAGTAAGGTGTCTTAACCATTACACCACGGAGGCCGCCTAATATTTAAAGGTTATTTTATTATAAATTAAAGGGATATTATTTTTCAAAGCCTTCCTAATGGGAATTATATTTTTATATTTTGGACTTTTAATTTAATTAGATTTTGACCATAAAGTGGATGCTTTAAATATTTGTAATATATAATACCTTATCTTTCTACTAAACCACAGTAGCAAATATATAAAATAAATGCATATATGTATCGATGTTTCTTTTTCCTTTCTATATGTTTAATCCGCGATCGTGTAAAACAAATCACGCAAATTGTGATAATAAACATTATTGGATCGCGGATTCGAACTTGTGTAATATAAATATAAAAAAATCATTGTAAAAAATAACAAATTAAGCTGTCGCCGAAAAGTGGCACAATGTTTTCTCACATCCTTTTTTGGAGTGTATTTTCCTTGGAAAAATTGCCGTGAAATCTTCCCCGTTTTATCTTCTCGTGTCATATCTGGCAGCTGCCGTGTTTTCGTATAAAATTATTTATTTTTTGGGAATCATTTATTTCGTCCTAAGAATGTGGATAGTGTCGTTTCAGTTAACGCGTGTTCTACTTTCGATAATGTCTTGCCACACATCAATATTTTTTTTAATGTTTTAAACAAATTTCGTAACTTTTACCAGAAAATTTTTTTTATAGCTGTGCTATAATAGACAGAAAATTTAATTTCGTAAATGAGGAAGTTCAGTGGTTTTTTAAAATTATTTGTATTTGTTAATATACTATTAAATAAAGTTGTATCAGCGCTATGACTTTATAGTTTTGTATTTCTGAAATTACTCCGCATGTGACGTCGAAGGTTCTTTTCCGCTTATTCTCGGTCAGTTCTGCCGATTAGTCCGTCGACGGTTAGAGGGCCGGGTATCTTTCACAGCTCTCTTATCATTGATTGATTCATATCCACCGGTGACGTCGTTCAATGTAGTTCGTTTTTATGAAAAAAATAAATATTTTTCGTACATTTTCTAGAAACTTTGCGGTACAGTTTAATGCTCTAATTTTCACCGCGCGCAATAAAACATTTATTGTATCCAATTTCCCGTAAGGCTGAAGTTCCTCATTATATTTGGATATATTAATTCACACTTCGAGTGTAAAACCGTAGTATGTGCAAATAGTGTAGTTTAGAGATTGGGATTCGAAGATTTATCATTAATTGAAAGACTGCGTTTTTAAATGTTTATTTATATATTTAGGGGTTATTTTTTTTTTTCGCCTTTTACACTTTCTAGCTTTTGACAATTGTGATGATTTTTTTTTACTTCTACCTCAAAAATGAGAAATTTGCACTCACTTTAGTTTTACACTCACGGTGCGAATTGCAAACATTAAATATGATTAATTTTGTACCTATATGCAATAAGTATTTTTTGGTTTATTTTTTATAGGAATAACCCACTAAGCCTCTATTTAAAGGCTTGTCAGCAGGTGGGAAAGAAGGGATATGGAAGGAGGGTATGAAAAATACACCATTTATTTCGTCTAATAAGCGTAATAAATAAGTTTAAAAAAAATCTTTAGCAAATGGCTTTAGTGAAGATAATTTTTAGTCATTCAATCAACAATTTGTCGGTGTGTTTAATACTTTTATTTTAATATTTTTTGTACGATAAGCTTACACGGCACTGTACTTCTCTGGACCTATTTTGAACAGCTTTATATGCGCGATTCTAGCAAGCGTTCCAGTTAGCATCGCTTTGCAAATTTGAGACTATTCGAAACTAACTTCATTAATCAACTCGCAAAGTGCATCAGCCAAGTCAATTTCTATATTTACTGATAGGATTTCCTTCTCTCCCGATTCGCTTTTCTATAAATGTAGAAATACTTACTCCAAGCTTTATTATTTTTTAATTCATGTCAGTTTCAAAACTATGAGTAAGTATAATAAATAAGCATATTTAAAAATCCAATCCAAAATTTTGCAATATCGCTGAATATAGTTTATGGTGTTTTAAAATACAACTGCACCCAAATTTATAATAAAATTACGCTAACAAAATCGGCATTTATTTTGACTGAAAATGTTTTCTCTTACACGTTTACAAAAATGATCCAAAATGTTATCGATAGATACAGTTGAACTTCAATTATCCGGATTATTCGGATATGACGAAAGCCGGATGGTTAGATTAACCATTAAATTACAGGAATATTTTAAAAGAAAATGCAAAATTTACTGTATGCCGCAATATGTATGCAATATATATTATTTTAGTATAACCAAATATCCAGTAAAAAGAAGTAAATGTTTAGAAGTTATAAGGAATGTAAGGAAAGAATCTGAATGGGATCCACAAAAAACAAACGCTGTTAGTTAACATTTAAAAACAATTTTTTTTTACACAAAAAAACATCTTTCTATTTTTTTGTAAATGCATTCTCCTCGAATGCAACCCTGGTAGATTGATAAATAAGACATTTATTCTCCTTACCTATTTTTTACATATTAGATTGAATATTTTTATATCTACGAACACGCACAGCGCAAAGATCTATATTTCCCTGAAAACCGCACGTAAATCGGTTAAGCCGTTTAGAAGGAATTCAGTGAAATCACACGTACAAAGGAATTATAAATATATAAATATTGTGCCATTTGCCTTCTTTTTAAGCCACCAGTCATTAAGTTACATTTTATTATCATTTAAAAAAACTGAATACGAAGTTCATTGCTGTTAAAAACATACAGTTTTTTTTATTTAAAGGGAAGTTTGACATTTATTGTAACTGCGTGGAAAAACAGTTTTAAGAAGGGATTTTAAAAGTCTAGGTATTGATTTTTCAGCACAGGTTTTTAAGAGTTAAGTGAATTTTAGAAATAAGGTTGCCGTGTCAATTTCCCATGATTTAATTGCTTTATTACCTAAAAAACATTCAATCTTCGGTCCCGTATTTGAGTATCGCGGGTACTATAAACATAAACTCTGAAACTGGATCACAGATTAAATTCTCGTACGCTGTATCGAATTTACAGTTTAATTACGTTTCACCCTATTAAATCATCCTATTTGATTATACGGGGTGATTGGATAATAAACCGAATGGTATGGTGGGTTGTGTTTATATCGTGGACATTGATCGACACTATTCAATATATATTTTAATAGAATTCTGCATGACGGCATCAGAAATTCCAATGTCAATATTGTTTTATGTACAAAACGTTAATCATTGAACAACCAGTGAATTAAATAGATGGAAAAATATATATGGAAATTTGGTCTAATTCCCGCGTTATATTTTAATGAAAATTTGATGTTTGGAGTTATAATTTCGTTTTCTTTACTATCTCATAGACCAACTGCTGAACCGCTAAAAAGTGCACAATATTTTTTTTAACACCTAATCTCCGTTTCACGCTTGTTTGCTTTAGAGTCTTGATTTTCTTTTTTCACGTGAGCCACATGCCATAGTATTATTCATTGATTTTAATGTAAATGGTTTCCACAAATGGATTTTTGTTTCTGGCGATCTAGTGTTTTTTTCCTTTTTTTAGGATCTTTTCTTTACAATATTTAAGCTCGTGAAAAAAAAATTGGTAAGTAGATACGAAATCTGTGTTCGTCCTATAATATAATTCAGAGCTGACACTGTCAGAACCAAAACCCTGCTTCGAACCAGCGACATGAAGATACTAAGAAACATTGCTAGCCAAACCCTTCATAGCAAAATACAAAATACAAAGATCCGAAGGATATGCGTAGTCGAGGATATTGTACAATGGGGACGGCAGAGAAGTAGGTTCTGGATGAGCGTGTGACCAAAATGGAAGAATCAAGGGCCGCAAGAACGGCCAGGGATAGTTTACTACAAGGAAACCTGACCTAAAGGATGACCTCCAAGATGATGGAAAGACAGCTGGCTTTCCACGAGAGGAAACTTGATGGAGAGTACTGCAGAGAGTAACAGGCCAAAAGCCCTAAAAGAAGTAGAAAAAGAAAACATAGTTAAAATAAGTATATTTTTCTGATACATGGAGTGCGTTTTATAAATTCATGTTGTTTAATATATATATGCGCAATATTATTATTACGTTGAACAGAATGATGTATTACGTACCTAAACATAAAATTAGACTTTATTACCCGAAGCGCCAACCGTTATAACGACGGCGTTATATAGCCGTGATACGTTTTCTATGCAGTTTTGTCTTTAAACCCGTTGCATCATTTTACTGTTTGTCACCACAAAACGTCAGCTATTTTATAGTACTTGCTCCCTGACATTCCATCAGTTCTGTAGAGACTATTGTTTGAGCCGAAGTAATGGAAATCGTATTGTTTTTATTGCTTACTGGGGAAAAGCTCTTTAAAGCAGGAGTTAACGAAGCGGGATTACTGTCGATAAACTTTACACTCGATAAATGCGCATATAAAAATACTTCGTGCATCATCATCAAACGAGAGAAAAATATTAGGTAAAATCGATTTAACTCAATGTCGATATTTTTACTGCGAGCCAATGTTTCCTTCTACTTTGTTTAATTATGTAGATTAAATAATATTAGTTTATTTAAAAATAAACGTCAGATTAAAACGTTCGGTTTCCGCGTTTAAAAGTAGGGGGAGGTGTTTTATTATGACCAAATTTTTACATAAATGTGTTTATTTTTATCGCCAATAAAAACGGTTAAGTATATATTTTTTAAACTTTATTTTTATCTTTCGAGAACACTTGCTGAACAAATACCTATTGCATCTTAGCCTCGGCGATGGTACAGCAACGCAATAACTAGGCCATAGTACATAAACCCATAATGAGTTATATTTTGAGCTGTCACAAATTGAACAAGTATTTTAGGGGGTAAACCAAACGTATCTGTCAAGTTGTTATTTGTGCAACTTAATTTATATAGTAACATGAAATATCATTCATTCTTAATTAATATTTACAAACACTGGAAAATTTATCATGACAAATTGTAAAAAAAGCTTGATTTTGTACGAAACATTCACTTCAGGATTTTTGTCTCACGCGTCAAAAGCTACTGGCAGCAAGCTGAAAAACTTTGCTTCAGGGTTACCAGTAAAAAAAAAAGATTACTTTACCTCTTTGATTTAAAAGAGATTTCCTCGATGAACAATGGTACACACCTTTTACCTAATTTGTATAATTTATAATTTACATTTTAATATTTATGTCGGATTATCTTTTTTAAATTGTATTCTGTAGAATTTTATTATTAATTACTTATATCTTTTTTTCTGGATTTTTATTATACTGCATCACATGTCATTAATTACTTATATCTTTTTTTCTGGATTTTTATTATACTGCATCACATGTCATTATATTTGAATCTTATTCATTTTACTATGTGTTTTTTATTTGGTATTTATTAAGGCTTGACACAGGCATAACCTAAAAAGTCTTAATAAGTTTACTTATATTTAAATGAGTGTAATTTTGAATGAATAAATAAATAAATTTAAAAATCCGTCTCTCAGGTTAGAAGCCGTGTTTGCTGTTAGTTCTTTATGAATTTTCATGAAGCTATTGTAATAAATGTAGTTTCTATTCCTTGACTCTAAAAACCAAACTGAACAATGTTACCCCAGTCTGACGATGTCGGTCAATGGTGATAATTTAATTATGGTTTATATATTTTTCAAATAGTTTTGAGGTTGGCACTTTTTTTCTTAAACGCCTGTTAAAAATATGAGAGAAATAAGTCAATTTTGAAGTCGAATTAAATTCCGACATAACTGTCAGTTTAATAAAACGAACGCCTAAATGTGAAAATAATGTCGCTAGGTTCTGTCTTATTAAAAAATAAGAGTATCTAGGCGTCAGGCACAGATTATATGCGTCAGAAAGTTACCTATCTAAAAAAATAATTTACTTATTATATTTTTTCCATCTGTTTTACTATCTTTCCGAGTGTATGTATCGAGACGTTATAGGAGCCGGCTTTGTAGTCGATCGGTAGATACATACAGACGATCGTTAAGCGTACCGTCCAAGTGATTTCCAAAAGTCATGCAAAATTCATGTTCAAGCGAGCATTTTTTCCTTGAATTGGGATTTATTGGAGATTATAGTCGCTTTGAATTGAGCACTTTTTATTTCAGAAGCTATTTAAAATATAAATGAAAATTAGTTTAAATGTTATTGACGTAAGGAACGCGGACTAATTGTTTGCGGTCATTCCATTGGCTTGTTTCGATCATATGATGTCGATATGACAAGTAGGTAGTAGGTAGAACATACCGAGGTAAGATATAGATAGTACAATAGTTAAGTATACCGTCTATATATATACAGATGAAAATAGCGTTCATAATCGAGGCACAGGTACTTTAAGGATCTGGAGTTGGAGGGAGATTTAGCAATTTGAGAGCACTTGCTCTACGCTAAGTATTACTTTTACAATAGCCAGGTTCTTACATATCGAGACGGTGCTGTACTTTCTCTATCTACCTTAGTATGTTCTACCGGCTTTTCATCTCGACATCATATGATCGAATCCGACCAATTAATGACCCCGAAAATTTAGTCCGCGTTCCTTACTTCATTAAAATTTTCAGTAGTTCTCAATTATGATTTTAATGGGCTTATGTGATAAAAAGTACCCACTTCAAAGCGATTATAAACTCTAATAAATCCCAATTCAAGACAAAAACGCTCGCTTGAACGTGATTTAAATATGACTTTTGACAATTACCAAGACGGTATATTTAACGATCGTCTGTATTTATCTACCGAGCGATTTCAAAGCCTGATTCTTTAACGTTTCGATACACACACTAAGAAAGATAGTAAAATAGATGGAAAAAATATAATAACCAAATTTATTTTTATATTTACATGCTTTTATATGTTAATAGAGCAGCATCTAGCCAGTCTAGCCACTGCATCTAGCCGTTCGCTTTCAATACTGTCATTTATGTCAGAATTTAATTCGATTTCAAAATATTTTTAATTGGCTTTTAAGAAAAAAAGTGCCAATCACAGAACGATTAAAAATTTAAGTAAATCGTAATAAAAGGAAAAATTGCTCGGTGGAACAAATTTTTTCTCACTTTTAATGCTTAGATATGCGTATCGAGGGGTACTGGACCCGTTGGTACAAACCGATGTACTTGAACTTGAAGTTAGGGGGGCGGTAGCGTATCTTCTTAATTGCTCTAGAGAAATTATCTTCACCTATACTATCATGGTAAAGGTATGACGTCCTTAGCTTCCCATCATACTCGCGGCCCTGGGCTTGGAGGGCGAAAACTAATTTGCACAATAGATCTACACAAGTCGCAGTGACGTCCGGAGCCCCATTCTTCAGAATAAGAATAATGAATTATTACCTATCGATAACAAATCATTATGACGGGTTACAAGTTACAAATCAAATTTCAGGTTTGATTTATTGCAAAACATTATCCCGATTTTGTTATTTGACATTATCGTTAACCAACTGTTATCAGATACCGATTTCTTTAGACAAAATAGTTTTTCTGTGTTGGGCTGGTCCCTTGACGTACCCTTGTACGTACTGGTTTCTTCACAATACATACGAGTATGTGTTCAATAGAATACCGACTATATCTTACATAGTAATGTTATGCATCTGTTCTGCGCTGTTCCAATTATTCACAATGCTAGTCGTTGCGTAACTTTTGCTCTGCCTCTGAAGATAATTACCAGATTCAATTGATTGCGATGAGGCTGAGCTCATTTTCTACAAACTTGGTGCTGTTTTAAACAACGCAGTTAATCACTCCACGTTTTTTCACTACCACCGACGCGACGGTCAGTGATAAATAGAATTAATGATTGTAAATTTATTATAATTTTTATTTATTTTTTCTTCCGTTAAACTTTATAAAAAACACGTTCTAGTAACATGTCGATGTAAATGGCAGAAATGCTGAAAATAAATAAATACGTTTAAAACTCTGTGTTTCTTACCTTTGGGTTTGTAAACTTTACACATTGCGTATTTTACGTTTAGGAAATTATTTTATTTCCCTCTATTTACACGATGACTTTGGAACTAGAACAAAACAGGATACGAGTATAATGTATTTAATTTTTTGGGTGGGTAGTGCAATGTACAACTGGCTATATTAAAGCTATAATATATTGTACTAAAATGCTTATAAGTAAATATGATGAAATGTAATAATGCTTACAACACAGACAGTACAAAACGCAAATTGGAAGTTTAATTCAGTAAACACAACCAAAAGTAAAAAACATAACTACGGCATAATTTGCCCTTCTGGTGTACCACTTCGGTAGTACGCGGCATCACATCTGCGTGATTCTTCTGTCGTCTCCAGCCTTTCTCGAAAAGCTGTTTGATGATTCAATGTTTTTATTTCCCATAGAACAGAAACTACTGTTCAGTTTTCAGATTTCCTTTTAACGGCGCTTGCACGCTAATGAAGAAAATTACGATTCGTCCTTGTATCTGCAAATCCCTCAATGTTTCTTCGATATAATCTCTTTTCAATGCTCACAAAGAAGAAATGTTGAGATAACGCTTCCTTGCGGGTTTCCCTCGCTCGCATCGTTATCGATGGAAAGTTTGTGCGTAACAAGTTTGTAAGCTTATTATCTCGCCATCACTCACTCCCTCATCCCCTTAGATATTCCTACTTGAGGCGAATCGTGCTAGGACCTACGAATCGAACTATTTTCGTTTTTCTGTTTTGTGATGTCAACAAGTTTGTATTTCTCAATAGTCGATAGGATTGTTAAAAAGTCTCACTCAACTTGAATCCGTTCACGCAATAAACTCTCCTCTTTTTAGGTTAGGTAAGCTTTACAGTTGATAAAAATACACGTTATAGCAATCCTGTATAGACTTATACTAACTTGAATTCGAGACCTTGCAGCAAGTTGAGAGGACACAACCAATATTATGGAGAATCAAGTATATTATATTTGCCATCTAAATATGGTCTAACGTCTTAAGACGCTTCTTTACTTAACCGGTCAATATTTCTTTATATTTGAGGTAAAGTAAACGATGTATATATTTGTATTTTTATAGAACTAGACATTTTTACTACTTCTTTTAACTAGTTAGATCTTCTTTCTTGGTTTTCAAAAACCCCTCAAACTACTCCATTCTTCCTGTTCTTTAAGTTTTCTTTTAACTGGACACATGAATTACTTCATATATTATTTGATTTGTTCAATATTCAACGAAACTAACCTATGAACTTAGACTAAATTTCTTATTAAGAGTTTGCGAATCCGAAAGCCAGGAATTTTATTGATTTTCCTTTTATGAATTTTCTACATTTTATTTTATAACCACATACTATTTAGTATTTTTCGTTTTCTACTAAAATGTACCGCAGTTTGTTCTAACAAAGTAATATCCTGTCTTTTATTCTTTAATAAAATTCTCCCACCCCTCTCCCTCCCGCTGTATCCCACATCCCACCCCCTACCACCCCAGGGGGAGGGTACAGATGTATTGAGGTCACTCGATACGCGGTAATTTGCTACCTGCAACATTTAATCAATGCGATTTAACTGAACTTGATGCGTCACTTCACTGTCAATACCAATGGATTATATTATATAGTACATCATCTTCTTATGGTGCTACTCCGCGGAGAAGGTTGACTCACATCATGGCATTTTTATTTATGTCTAAAAATAAATTGGAAGTGCAATAGAACCACTCTCTTATGTTTTTGAGATTAGTTTTTTCTTACACCGAGTTTTCCTAGATAATGGTAGATAGTCAACTGATCTAAATTTGTTGGAAAACGGAGGGAAAGCATTTTTAAAGGGGAATATGGAAGTCTAGGCATTTACAGGGTTTATGACCCATTATTTGCTGGCTTAAGTGGCTACTTTACACACTGTATAATATTCACCTTCTGCCTAAGTTTAAATATCCACATTTCCTCAACTATTCCATCTGTTGACTTTTGTGGAGTACAACAGCCGAAACCTTTATCATGTGGGTGAGATTCATCCGGCTGAACTAGGCAACATTTTTTTTTTTTTACTTATTCTTATACCAGTTAGTTTAATCAACAATGTTTTGAGTATGTCCAAATGTTTTTAGACGGGCTGGATTTTCTCCCTAGGGAGCTATTTAGATCTAAATTTGTTGCACCAGAGATGTAGACTTGCAATTCGCTTCTCAAAAATATTTTGCCTCTCTGTTGCGACAAATTTAGATCTTATAAACATGGACATTATACAACAATATCAGAACAATACCACAGACACCATTCCAAAACAAGACAAGGACAATCGAGACTAATACATCAGGGACTGAAATTATACAGTAAACTACCAAACAAAACTAAAAAAGACTCAAACTTTTCAAAAGGCGTTAAAAATATAATTCTCAACAACACAGTATAAATAAAAAAAATCTGTATTTTTTGTAAAATGAATGTAATAATCCGTAAGGGTTGATAAATAAATTTCAAATATTTTTTTTTTTTTTTAAATAACTCCCTAGTGAGGAAATCTAGCCTGTCTACAAACATTTAGATATACTCAAAACATTGATAATCATCTGTTTTTTTTTCCAAAATCATTAGGCTAAGTTACGTAATATAATCAGTGTAATTTATTATAAAATAATATTAGAAATACGGCTAATTAAAAGTAGTATTTTATAACATTTTGTTGGACCTTTTTTCCTCATTTTGAAAATCCTAAATAAAAATATTCAATTTGGATAAATAAAGGCATCAAAAGGAGGGTTCAAATATGGGCTATAAAATAAAGACTCCGTTTATTTACCACCCAATATGCTCTTATTAAAATTGCCTATTTCCCCTTTTTACGGCTTCTTTGGTTCTTTTAATTTTACGTTTGATCTCGGAGAATTGCGCATGAATATTTTATTGTGTTGTTAAACTTTACTCGAGGAAGGTTATCACTACTTCGCATAAACCTGGTTTATTATTTTAGTGTCATTAGCAGATTATTTTGTGGGAAAATTATTATATCAACCCTCTGGTAAATTAACTGGAAGAACCTTAGAAATTTCGTTGTATACATTTCCTGATTTTCTTTTACGACGTTCAGTTTGGGATACGATTAGAACTTGAATAATGTACACAAAGTCAAACAGTACATGTCCGCTCGTGTCACAAGTCAACAGACGTAAAGAGTAAAAGCACCTACAAAACAGTAACATATTATCGGAAAGTTACTCGAGACTTCATTACTTGGAGATGTCACGTACGTTGCTCCATAGTACAACCTTCCCACTTCCCATGTTCCGGAAACTAAACTTTGCTGCCTTATTTGTAACTAAATGATTATTACCCGGGTAGAACGACGGTGTCCTTTTAGTAGGGGCGCAACTAAGTTTCCGAGTTTTTTTTAGTGATAAAAAATTTCAAATTTTGTTTATTGAAAGTATCGCCTCTCACTAGTTATACATTTGTGCCATCTCTCTGGCAATACATGAATACCGTGACGATAAAATAATGCGCCTTTGGACCGAAACCATTCTTCCAACCAATGTTGCACTTCTTCGAAAGTGTTGCCCAGCTAAGCCATGGGCCATCGACCCGAACAAGTAGTAATCAGAAGGGGCCAGATCTGGCGAATACGGCAGGTGTGGTACCAGATCCCATTTCAGTGGTTTGATAGTATCTTGGACGATGGAAGTGCGATGACACGGAGCGTTGTCGTGCTGCAATATCACTCGTACGTGTCTCGTGTCCCACTCTGGTCGTTTTTCGAGCAATGAATGATTCGAATTGATTAGTTGTTGTCGGTAGCGATGCCCATTGTTGGTGTCACCCGTTTTCAGCTGCTCATGGTACGCGATTCCTTTCTTGTCCCACCAAACGCAGAGCATTGTCTTCTTTTCGAAGCGATTTGGCCGTGCCGTCGATGTTGATGGTTCGCCAAGTGAAAGCCACGATTTTTCGGGTTTATGATTCTCGAAATATATCAATTTTTCATCGCCAGTAATAATTCTATGCAGGAAACTCTTTTTTTATACCGCAAAAGCAAAATTTCAGATGTGACTCTTCGATTTTCCATGCGTCTCTCAGTCAACCATGCGGCATCCATTTTCCTTCCTTTAAAACATTTCTCATGGAATGCAAACGTTTGGAAATACCTCGTCGAGTCATGTTTAATGCCTCTGCAACTTGATATTGTGTTTGCGTATTATATTCATCTAATAACGCTTGCAGATCAGCGTCCTCATTGGTGTTGGTCTTCCGGAGCGCATCTAGTCCTCAGTATCGAAATAACCATTTCTGAAGCGTTTAAACCAATCTTCACAGGTAGATTTTGAGTGTACATGTTCACCGTAAGCCTCCTCAAGCAAACAACGTGCTTCAGCTGCACTTTTTTTTAAGTTAAAGCAGAAATGCAAAACTTCCCCAAATGCTTTTTATTTGACACAAAGTTCGACATCTTCGTTGTTAAAATAAGTATTTTTGCCTTGCGATATGTGTTGCTAGTACGACTTATTATTTTTGACATCTGTCTGACCTGTTTTATAACAAACACAACTTCTGACATATATGTTCACTACACGTGCCGCTAGTGCCATCTATGTGTGAAACCCGGAAACTTAGTTGCGCACCTAGTACTATTTATCTCAATAGAATGATTGAATGCGGGATAATTTATTGTTTGTTGGGTCATAATGAATTAATTTGATACGAAGAATGCTAATCCGTGAATCATGTTTCCAACTGCGCTGCTCGTATTGTATCAATGCATATAATATAATATCTAAAGGCCAAATTATGATATACCCAACGGGGGAAATTTACTATGTAAATTCTAAGGGATTACAAGGCGTATTGTTATCTTATTCTTGAAAAGGAGAGGTTTGTTTTCGACCGGTTAATTTATTCAATAGGAAATTGCTCATGATTAAGCAATACCTTTTACACAACATGATACGTGTCTCAAATCGACGTAAAATCGGAAATTATGTACATAAATTTGAATTATATTTTATTTTGCCATACGTCGGCGTCGTGTTGCGTCGTTTCAATATTCTTTCAGTATTACATGAATACATTATTATATACAGCTTTGCGGCCCGTGTCAAAAAAGGATTTTGTGGGTGACTTGCGACAAGGCAATGCTTTTTCTCGAGTGAAATCACATTGTTGGATATTTTCTTATGACAATAAAAAATATGTAATCTTACTAAAAGATCAAACAATTTGATTCAACATTTTGTTCTGAGCTGCTAAATTATTTAGCTTCTTCTTTTATTTATCTGAATGTCATTGATAAATAATGTTAAAAATAATAATTGTTATTTTTAATCGTTTTGTATTTAGACAAACTAATCCTCGTTTATTGTCTATTAATAAAACTATATTTTTTTAGACGAAACTCTGTATTTTTTATTTATAATGTTATCGAGAAACCTGTATATACGCGTACATACGTTTTTTAAAAGAAATATTTGCCTTTTTATGATTTACCTAAATATTTAATTTTTAGTTCCATATTCAACGAGTTGTAAATAACTCACTATTAGAAAATGGGAATCAAGTCGGAGTAGAGTGGGCTTCGAACCACGGACCTTTGAGCCGTGAGTCCGAGATACTAGCCACGGGACCACAACCCGATTTTATGTCAGTAACATTTAAATCACGCGATGACAGATGACAGGAAAAGTTTCCTTGAGATACGCGGTGGTAAAATAAACTCGTACGATAATAATGAACGTAACTATTTTTGTAAGCCTGATAACCTATAATATTTTATCTTTCATACTGCCATTCAATTGAATCAATTCAAAAAGCGGATATTACTCAGTGGCCTTAGTGCTCGGTATTTACAACAATCCGCTTTATCTACAGAGCTATTGAATGAAGTATAACTTCATTATAATATAAATTACGCGAGTTATTCTCGCTGTTCGACCGCAAAGAATTTTAGGAACAGAAATCTGTCCAATATTGGCAATTGCGAGCTCGAGTTAATTGATCTCCGTTATACACAAAATCTAATTTTAGTAATGTTTCGGTTTATGCCTTATCTCTCCTTTACCAATTTTAGGATTATTGAATTTAAATTTTATCAAAAAGTACTTAACTTTACAATCGATTTTCTTGACTTAATTATACGTAGTTTTTTTGTCATTTAAGTACCTTCCTTTATTATTCCCTCGCGTTTATTTTTTAATTTTAAATTTAATAGTTAAAATTTATCATTAATATAATATTATGTTTGTCAATATTTTGATTATTTTGTAGCATTTTTTCTAGTTATTAAGTTCTATCTTCGTTCTAATATTTTACTGTAAATTTCTCTTTTCTGTTAAATAGGCGCTATTAGGTTTTGGTGGGTTTTTTCTGTTAGTGCCTATTTCAATTAATGTTGACATTTTGTTAGTTTAGTTATATGTTTATTATTAAAATTATTATTTGATGTTATTCTTGTACATATATTTTTGTTGTCTATTGTTTGTATCTATATTGTTATTCCTTTCTTTTTGTGATGTTCTTATGTTTATTGTAAATTAATGTAACTTTTTTTGGCCGATGTTATCATGTTTTGGTACAAGGCCCTAATAAGGAAAAAAAAAAGAGTATCTTCCTAACGAAAAAAAGTACAAGCTCCCGATATATTTACATAGCCGTTATACTTAACGCTTTGATTTTTTGTGATATTACTTTTTGTGTCAAAATAATATAACATTTTTTGTGATATTTTCCCATCTAAGAGTCATCATACCCTTATCCGCACCTAATAGTACATAAGGCACCGCATTTGTACTCCAACGCGTATTAGCGATCATTGTAATATAAATCAGTTTAACGTTTCGGGTGCCAGTCCAGGGAATAAGAAATATCGCAGTAAAAAGGGAATATTAAATCAATATATCATAACGTCGCTTCGGAATAATCTCTACTAGTTTTGTTTCTTCGGTATTGTTACTCAAGAATATCCACCGAGCCAAAAACACGCGGCTAGTGTTATGGTTCTATTTCATACACAGAACTGTATTTTTCGTTCCGTACGGACACGGGATAGATGAAGGTATGCGTATAAAAGGACCTAACTCTATAAAATGAATTCTTGAGTTTTTGGTTTAAAATCTTAACCAAAGTAATATAAAACTTTCAAATTTCTTAGTGAATTAATAAAATTAAAAACGGTTGATGCTTTTTTTTTTAAGTTACAATATAGTGCTACCCAAATCAAATCATTAACAATTTTTATTTAAAATATTCTTAACGTATTGTTAGCCTAACAGTTTTGTTATGTAAATGTATTGGCTGAAAGTATTTCCATGGTAAGCCCTAAAAAAAAGCGTTTCTCGTCGCAAATGTAGTTACATCAGGTCCAACCCTTATTGGAGGATTCTCCCATCCTCCTTTCATTTCCTACTTCCCGAAGTTAAGACATCGCTAAAAGCTCCACGAAAACTCAATTGTGGAGGGCTTTTCTTCGGCAGCCTTCCGTTCGGCGCGGCGGTTGGCGTATTTGAATAGCTTAATGATGGAATGTAGATACTTATGGCCATTTTCACGATACCAGAAATAGCATAACATAAATATTTGTAAATCGACTCGTGTGCATTCCTCCTTATAATTTAGAAATAATAAATTTGTAAGATCATAATAATTATTTATACTGAGGTAAATACAACCTACATTTACTCTGTAATGCAAGTATAACGAAGTGAATATATATGTGATCAAATAAAAATGTACATTTGAAGCACTAACTTTATGGCTATATATAATGTACATTTTCAAATGTACATTTTTATTTGATCTAATATACGAGTATATATTTACTTTCTTATATATACTTGGCTAATTTATATAGCGCCATTTTTGTGAAAATCACCTCAAGGGCGCTGTACAATACACAAATATCCCAGCCCGTTTTGCAGCTACAGAGCGCATGGACGGTTGGGATTCTAGTTCCTAGCGAATTCTTGTGATTATTCATTAAATATATATGTAACATTTAAAACAAAATTGTGTTGTATTTAATTTCATATGTGTATTAGAATTTTGTGTTTCTTATTATTGAATTATGTTTTAAAAAATATTCATTTGATAGCGACTACGTATAAAATTTCGCAATATTTTTATGTGATCTATCAAAGTTTATAATTTTTTTTTTTTATGAGTTAAAAGCTTCCATTTAATCCAAATAATATAAAAATCCATTATTTTTTTCTCTTTCAAGGAAAACGGAAGACTTTAGCAGAATAAGAAATACGATTAGCTTTTCTGTTTAATTGTTAATAAAACTTTCTGCGTCACACTTACTGGCACAGATTTGTAACAAAGAAAGGCTTTCATTATTGATTTTATTTTTTAATGTCGTACACACAAGTTTATGTTTATTTGATTATTTTATTTATTTATTCACACAATTACATATATACTAAAAAAATAATAATAATAACGTATCTCAAACTATAAGGCGAATAGCCAATGGCCAATAGACAACATAATGGAAAGTGGAAGGATGTACATTTTTAAATAATAGCATAAATAAAAATTAAAAATTATTACATAAACATATATTAAACATATGTTATGAGGTGAACATACATAATTACAAATAAGCATCTCTTCAACACAGTGCAATTTACAGGCACAAAACAAAATTAGGCATAGTATAATTGTTTTGATAACAAAATGGAAAGTGTTCAACAAAACGTGTTGTTTTTTTTGTGGTGTTTGTGTATTTACTATGCTAATTTTATTCTGCATAAAATTTATAAAATAAAATTTAAGCAAAAAATATTGTTTACCCATAAATTAAACGTAGTTATGCAGAAAGCAGCCAGCCATATAAATGTGAAGCTGAGATAATAGCACCTTTGAGAGCAAAATAATAAATAATCATATCTACACAACAGTTGGAATGTTTTTTACTTTGACAAATGATAAACAATGAATACATTCGTTTTTTTTAAAATTACAACCAAGAATCTAATCATGTATTTGACTAATTTCAATGATTTTTATAGTACCGTAAGATTTTTCTAGTGCTGTGGGTGTTTTCTGCAAATTAATAAATTCCGTTTTTATGATCGACACTATTTTCAGAAGGTGATTATTACAGATTTTTGTATGAAAGTTGTCTGGCTGTTTTTAGCAAAAACTGACCTTACTGCACCTGATAACAGCTTACCCACCACATACCGCACACCGCATCTGAGGACATAAGTCTCCTTGGCGGTGCCCACATACACGAAAAATTTGCTCGTTGTCAAACGAGAAAAGCTGCCCGAAGGAGCTCTCTGAAATCTGGTAGCCTTAGCATCTTTGTGCTGAAAGAAAGTAATCCAGGAGCACATAATATGTACTTCATTGGATTGAGAAGAGAGGGAAGTGAATTCTTTACTGACTGGGATTAAATTGATTGGACATGATCAATTCGCCGAAATGATTACAAAACTTTTTAAAAGCCTTGAAATTATTTTTAGAAGCCACCAGATTTGTATATCCTGCACCTGATAACACCAATATATCATTTTTTCAAAATTGTAGACTGGCTGCTTTCTGCATAACTACGTTTATTTATTTATGTGTACGATGGGTAGTCATACCATCTTTAATTTCGGGGAGGATTATGCTGTATGAATATATCCAATACCTTTATATGTACAATATTATATTAAACCTATGGTTCCGCATAAATTGCTAATGAGAAACCGTTCTCGATTAGATCCATAATATTATTATACATTATGCATGTGTACACTAGGGGTAGATTTTGGGTATTGGAAAAGGCAGACTAATTATTTGCGCTAATGAAGACGTAAAACCTATTCGATGTTTAACGTATTGATACTTCATCTTTCCTTTATGTATCCAAACATAGAATATCAGATTAAATTTGTTTTTTTTTATTAAACTTTTAAACTAATGCAAAATATGGCAGCAAAATTTATTGAAGAGGTTTATAAATTAAGAAATATTTATTTAGAAAGGAAGTAGGTCATTATTGTTCAAATAATGCATAGTTACAATATTTCCAGAAACAATAAAGATAAAATAAATAGTAGTATTTCTAGGTCACAAAACGTAAGTACGCGACCTAGAACAGGTGGTAATATCTTAATTCCTAAACTAAAAACAACTACTGCACAACATCATTATACTTACAGAGGAATAATTTTTTTTATGAAATGAACAAACTTAGCAAAAAGTACAGTCAGGAATACAATATATTTAAGAAAGAAGTGAAAAATTACATCTTTAATTCTTCTTAATGTAACACTGATTGAAAACATCGTTTATATCTTTATTTATGCTATCCTAAAAATATTATAAATTAAAATAAAATAAACTATTGTAAGACTTTAGGGAAAGCATTTTGACTCTATCGAAGTGATAAAAGAAAATTCGCCCAGGGAGCTGAAAGCCATTCCGAAATCGGCCTACGAGAAGTGCTATGAATATTTGAAAAAACGTTGGCGTAAGTGTATCGTCTCTAATGGTGATTACTTTTAAGGGGATAAAATAAATATTTATGAATAATTGAGATAAAGTTGTTTTTTTTAGTTTTACGAATTTGCGTGTATATCGATTATTGTAGTAAAATGTATATTTTTGAATGTGTATTGAAATTCCAAAAAAAAAGTTAAACAAGCTCCTTTTCTAAACACGAGCATCTAGCGCATAAAGAAGGAAGCAATGGTTATGTGGGTTATATAAACATTATAAATATATTTATGAATGTATTCAAGTAATTAAATAAAAATATTTTTTTTAAATCTTTTTTGATTTCATAAAAAAATATATTTATACAAATTGGTTTAAAAGACCAACACTAGATTTAAAAAAATATATATTTTCAATAGGATAAGGCTTTTACATAGGTACCGTTCGATGGGAATTTAAAAAAAATCTTTTACATTTTTCGTAATTTGTTATTTTACATAGGAATATGCTCTTCGGTTTATATTTTCTCCGTAGAGTTTATCTGTAACGCTAGGATGTTTATACCGTACCATATCGCTATACGAACAGGTTCGACGTAAAACGTAGATCGCAGATGGCGGCTAGCGTCCAACACTGCGCCCCCGAGTCCGCAATAATTAGCATTAGCATTGTATTTTAATTTAGAATGTACTAAAGCAATACCAACTAATGTTATATAAAATATGTTAATGAATTAGCAGAATAACAGCAATGAAATTCAGTTTTCAATTAAAGGATTTGAGCTATCTCAAATAAAAAATGTGCAATAATAAAAATGTCTCCAACTTAAATTGAAATTAGAATAACCAATAATGTAATTTACCAAAAAAAAATATTGTTTCGTGAACTCGTAGACCAGCTAGCAACTTTCATGCATTGAGAAAATAGGAAACTGGATGGCTGAAAATAGACTAACATTAAACCCATGAAAAACGGAACAGCTATGGGTGGCTTCAGCCAGACGACAGAATTTGATTCAGGGTACGGCACAACCCGATGTAAGGAGTACCGCTTTACCCACCGTTTGGGAGTCTTCCTTAATTCTGACCCTTTTCTTGACGATCAAATTTGTAGAACGATAAGTTCACGCTTCTATCAGCTCAAACAAATTAAATGCATACGCAAAAATTTCCCGTTTGATGCCGCCCGTTAATTAATAAATGCGTTGTAGTGTCTAGAGTCGATTATTGTAATGTTATCTACCCAGGCCTACCAATAAACAAAAGGACTCGCCCACAGTCTGTATTAAATGTCGCAGCGAGGCGAATCTCCAAGTTCAGTCATATCACTTCACTACTTCAGGAATTACACTGGCTACGTTTTCCACATAGTGTGGAATACATACTCTGTCGGCTTATCTTAGGGAACCATGCATTCCAGACAAACTGACTGACCGGCGCCTTACGCTTAGATCAGCTACGTCTACGGCGAGAGGAAAAGTTATTATACTTCTACGCAAACAGCGCACTAAATTAGGTAAACGCGCATTTGCGCATCGTAGGCTCATGGAATGCTCTCCCAGCAGAGGTGCGAGGCTGTGAAAGTGAAGCGATGTTTCGAAAAAAAGTTAAAACCCACTTAAATCATTTAAATAAATCCGTAGTATGTGATAACAAAATAAATTGTTTAACTTAAATTACAAATATAAAAGTTTCAATTAAATTTATTTATCTTTGGAATCACTTTCTTAAGCGCCCTTGAGGTATTATATTACGAAAATAGCGCTGTGTAAGTTATCCATAATAATTATAATCCGAAATCCTAGGTTCCAATCCTGCTCTACCTTAATTTGATTCCCATTTTCTAGCACAATTATTTACGACTTTTGGAAAATGGCCAAACAAGTCGAATATAAATAAATTATAAATATGAACAAATTACAACAGGGATGGAGAATACCTTAAATAAGGGAATATGGAAGTCTAGGCATTTACAGGACTTATGGTGAATGTTACGCAGTGTGTAGAGTGGCCACTTAAACCAGCCATTGACAGGTCATAAGCCCTGTAAATGCCTAGACTTCCATATTCCCTTATTTAAGGTATTCTCCATCCCTGTTGTAATTTGTTAATCTTAATGACTCCCTAGGGGATCCAGTATTTTGTCTACGAACATTTGGACAAACTCAAATATTGTTATAAATATTAGTTACAAGATTTTATGCAGCTAAATTAAATTCATTAAAACAAAACGGAACTTAAGACGAGAGAAAGTAAATCGTGAAAACCCGAAACACATTTTTTTAAGAAGTGAAAACAAACATTCCAACTTGTAAAGAGAAGAAAAATATGAAATATTATAAGGATCAATTATACCAATTTAACTTAACATTCTGATATTATTAAATCTCCAAATAGCAATAATTTCCATCACCACTTACTGTCTGGTCTGCTGGTCTGCTAGTCTGCCAGTCTGCTAGTCTGCCTACCACCTTCCGCTCGACATCCGGACATTGTGACGAACGAGATTCGTGTAACGGGCTATTAAAGCTGTTTCATTTTCCGGCTTTCATTCCGGATTTTATGTCTGTTATCGCAATCCGACTCATTAAAACTATGTTTTGTGGGATTTTCTTATTTGTTCCTACTATAAAAGATTCCTAAGGACCAACTTCTGTAATCTGTCATTCAAATAATGTACTTTGCGATTCTAAGTACACGATATAAAAGAATTGTCCAGTATATTATTTTATCTCTTTTGATATCATCAGATTTTACGATTTAAATCTTCCAGCGATTTACACCTAGATTCTTCTGTTTTTTTTGTACCATTCTACTGCCTTTGAAATCACACCGATACATTCAAATTAGTATAAATATATTTTATTGATTTAATCCGATCACTTCGTATTTCATGAATTTCATGATTATGATGACGGGAGTTCTTTACCGAAACTTTAGTCGTGTTCTTTAAATATATTTAAAGTTTGTAGCTCAAAAAACAATGTTTTTTTATTTAAAAAAAATTGAATGTTGCTTTATTCGAATTATTGTCTTTTTAAAAATACTTTACAATTTAAAATTATAAGATATGTTTCTGTTGTACAGTTTTATTTTCGCCCACCTACCTGACTGTCCCTTATAACTGATGCGAGTATCTCGATTGGGTATCGATTAATATTTCTTTCAGAATATTATGCCTACAGTATTTAAATGTTACCCGACTTTTTTGTTTTTTCTCGCAACCGTTGTAGTAAAATTGTGGTCTCAAGAAAAACGTCTGTAATCCTTTTCTTGGAAACCAGAAACAGTAATGGCGTCTCAGCAGAGTACAGAGCTGTATTATAGAGTGCTATGAATATGGAACAGGACGCTATCCGCGCATCCGTGATACCCAGGAATGCAATTTAAGTTATATATGACTCACTTCAATATTGCACTATTTTGCTTGTCAAAGCAGAATCGCTTCATGGCGTGTCGTGGGTTTCATTTTCGAGCTCACTAGAATTTCCATACACTTTTATCCCTGCGTTAAATGTCACAGAAAAATATTTCTGTCGTAAACTGAACCTTGATAGAAAAATGCGTAACTTAAGAGGTTAACCCTTTCCTTACTGTGCTAAAAAATCTGCGCGTTACAACTTCGTGTAATCAATCAATAATTCACATACAAAAATGATGGATTAAAAATCTGAATAATGGAACATTCATAGACAAATGTCTGAACCAACTAACATATTTATATTTTAAGTAAAAAAAATAATATTTGAAATCTAATATATCTATAGCGTCGAAAGATAGACGTAAAGATTGTTCAAGACAATCGTATATTCGACACTTTTTTTTTATCGCCGTGGCAACACATCGGTTTGCTTTTTAATTTTAAATTTTATTTATAAACCCCTACGGGTTTGAATATTTGAGAAAATATTTTTACTTTTTAAATTCATATTCTATTGTTAGTGACGAGTATTTGGGAATTAAGTTCCAGACTAAAAACACCAAGTTTTTTTGATTATGAACAAAAAAACTTTTCGCACAACGCCTATATAAAGATGCGTTATTTTGAATTAATTTATCAAGGGATAACTGAAGAAAACAATCATTTTGTTTTCTCGGTATTATTCACGATTGGAAAGATACTGAGACATAGACGAATGACAAATACAGTATGACGATATCTACGCGTCTTCATAGACTTCTCTTTTCTTTTAAAAACCATCTTTCTGCCGTGAAAATACACCGCGCGTTTAAAAGAGTCCATGTCACAAAAGGTCGAAAATGAAGAACCCCGTTTCATTTCATCTGGTGTTTACTGTAACCCCCGACCCTTGTCAGCGTGTTGGTGGCAGCCCGATAATGTATTTCCGACCCCGTCGACCACAGTAGGCCGGGTAATGGGTGGGTATCTTCAGAGAAATAATTAAATTAATTTTCCTTATTATTTAGCTAACTGACCAACTAGAAGAATTAAAAGGGCCAGTTTCATAAAAAAAGTTACATGAATTTTAAAGTTAAATAATTGTTGCGATCTGTCAAATTGACATATTTTATTTGACTTTTTCGTGCAACTCTTTTGTCCATTTTGACGACGACGCAACAATTTTTTAACTCAACTATTTTTTATGCGGGCCTAAGAGTAATAACTGAAAAAGCTTTTGTTTAGCCTTCGCAGCAGTTGGTTAGCACTTTTGATTTCACTCGCGAATATTCTATTTTAAGGTCAATTTAAATAAAATTATACAATAAAGAGCATTTTTTGTATTGTATTACAAAAATGGCGCTACATAAGTTATTCCTAATTATTGAGTATATTTGTGTACAAATATATCTCTCTTACGTATTTTAACTTACATGCGTTCATATGCATCTACTTACAGTTAATATATTGTTTTTGATTACTATTTTGTAAATAAGTATTTTTCATGCAAATTTTTTTTCTATAAAAAAATATTATCCTCCTTCAACCATTGACTACAGCGCGTCGGCAGAACAGTATTCGTTATAATGTTCTCCTTTTACAGTTCCAGTTTTTATATTATATTGTTTTCATGCTTAGTTTTTTTAGTTTACAATATATTTTAACAACGTAAAAAAGTCCATGACTTTTTTCTGAGACCTGTTATTTGTATTTTTAAACTGTAATTTTTAGTAAATTTTTATCACTGCTTTAATTGCATAATATACATTGAAAATTTAGTTTTTTTTTCTACGGTTTTCAAATCTGAATTGTTTTCGGTGTTTGTCAACACTTTTGACACCAACTAAACAATATTTTCGGTAGTTCTTGATGAAGTAATACGAAATCTAGTTTTATTCACCTGTTGATATTACTGCGAATTTGTCTGACATTGATTTTTAGCGTCTACCGTGCCTTTGACGACATTTTGTAATGAAGTAAGTGGAGTTAATTTTATATTTTTTAAAAAGTGGTCTTCAATTCGTTTGAATCATACTTAATTTATTCACAAATTCATTTGTCTCGTCATTATAATGTATTTATTGATGGTTATCGTCACGAAATCCTTCGATAAAATACACAAATAATTCACAAAATAATAGTCTAAAGTACCTTGTCATAACGCGAGCGAATATAATATTTAAATTTATTTCAACAGAGAGGGAAAAAGTTTTCGAGAAGAAATTTGGAAGTCTAGGCATTTACAGGGCTTATGACCTGTCATTGGCTGGTTTAAGTGGCCACTTTACACACTGTGTAACTCAAACATTGTTGAATTACTACCTGGTAAAAGAAGAAGTATTAAAATTGGAAAATTGTTTCCAGGCGTTGCCTAGTAGGTGATTTGGTTCAGCCGGATGAATCTCACCCACGTGATAAAGGTTTCAGCTCTTTCACTTCACAAAAATCAACAGATGGAAGAGTTGAGGAAATGTGGATGTTCAAACATGGGCAGAATGGTGAATGTTACACAGTGTGTAAAGTGGCCACTTAAACCAGCCAATGACAGGTCATAAGCCCTGTAAATGCCTAGACTTCCAAATTTCTTCTCGAAAACTTTTTCCCTCTCTGTTGAAATAAATTTAAATATGAACAACTCCCTAGGGAGGAAATCCAGCCAGTCTGCAAGCATTTGGACATAATCAAACATTGTTGAATATAATATTATTTATGCCGACTCGCAGTCGCGTGTGGTAAGAGTGGCAAGTCTTCTCGATAATAGAAATTGAACGAGTTTTAGGGAAATTATAATTCCATTGACCTTTTTCAATCGGCTTTAACCTCAGTCCCCATTTATCTGACGTCATAAAATTAAAGCATAAACTTGTGCAAAGTTTACAGTATAACATACTTCATTTTTTAGACCTATTGACGTCAGTGATTTAACACGTGTCGTATTTAAACACGCTGCCGCGCCGCCACCGTGTGCAGGAACTACCTATACATAAGTAGGAATGCTGTGAACGTGTGAACATCTGAAAATATTATCTATGAATGTAGCAATTAAATTTATTTAATCTGGGTTAGTCCAATTATTGCAATTTTATTTTATTTACCTAATTTGCTTAACCTGCGAGATTCATTAGCAGTATGGGAAAGATTCTAAGTTTTTCCCTCGCCCCCTCAAGTTGGCGATCTTTTTTTTGGGTTCTGGATTTTTCAAAAGATTTTCGATTTCAATTTTCACGAATTTTTTAAACAGATATTATTTATTTTTATCATTAAGCAGAATTTCTACAATAAATGACGTTTGATTCATCAAATGGGTTGTTCAATGAGATTCCGCAAACCACCATTACATGAAGGATAATCAATTTTTAAAAAAACTGAAGAAATACCTGCTTAATGCTTTATAATGACTGTTAAAAGGTAATAAATAAATATATATATATAATATAAAAGTGCAAAAAATAAACCTTTCCTAAAAAATTGTGTCCCACCGAAAAGTCTAATGAATAACTAATTAAATGTTTTTAAAATTACCAAATGAACTCTGTTCTGCAGCACTGATACTGAAATTGAATGCAGCCCTGTTTAAAGGGAGAATGAAACATTTTCGCTCCTAACGTTTTTTCTACTTAAGAAATTTAAAATTTTGAAAACTATAAATATGCCTATGCCAAAATTCATCATTTTGCTGAAAACCGCGCATAAATCGTTCCAGTAGTTATTCAGTCTATCGAGGACACACATACTCGTACGAACATTGTCCTTTATATATAAAGATATTATATATATAGGAATTACAAAACTACAAGAACTGAAAACTGAAGGTCACGGGTCACGTGGCCGAGTCACGAGCCATAACATGCACCCAAGTACAGCCAAACGTAATCCGACACACAACCGCAGGTTTCGGCTAAACCGAAGTTTCGGCCAATTTACGTCCGAAATCGAAACTTCGGTCGGTCACTTCTTATTTTCTACTTGCTTTACGTACTAATTATACGCGTTTACATGGCCAAGATTTACTTGTTTTATCAGTGTGTGTTTTATTTATTATTTAATTGTCAAAATTGTATTTTAAGCTAACGTACTAACCAAATAAAACATGGTTCTTTTAAATAATATAGGAAGGGTGCTATAGCAATAAGACATGCTACTGTAATTGGACATTCTAAATTTAATGGTCAAAAATAAATAAATGTTATGATTTCATTTGAAGAAAAAACACACAAAAAAGTGTATATTTTATGGTGCGGACAAATTCTTACATTTACTTATATTTTGTTCAATTACTATATAGCATGTCCAATTACTATAGCACTTCCAATTACAGCATGTCCAATTACTATAGCACCCACCCTACTTACTTTAAAAAGTCCCTATCCCTATTTAGCCACTTGCAAAATCTATTCATCACGCAAGTACGGATTTGTAAAATTCGTTTTTTTTATGTGTTATTTGAAATATAGGTATTTTGAATGCTTGAACTTAAAAAGCAATGCAACGGTTGTAAGAATCATTCATGTTTTCTGAAATAACAGATACTGCAAAGAAATATGACTGTCATATGTAAAACTTCGATAAAAACTATTTGGTTTCAGGAATTCATATTTTGATAACTGCATGTATGTATAGAATTGTGCGAATTAATGTGAACATTTAGCTTTTTTTTTTAATATGGCTTCTTTGCCGCAAGACAATTTCAATGGTTGTCTACTAAAAATCGCATTAACACTTATTCTGCATTGACTTATATTATCAATGCTCTCGTTTTGCTCGTTACGTTCACTGAGTTATACGTGTTTTCCTAGATTTATGAGATATTTATGTAGAGAAGAACAGCATAATACAATAGACCCCGAGTGTTGGCTTTTTATCGACTTCCAGAAAGCATTCGACTCCATTAATAAATACGTTATACTGGAAGCCTTACATCAGTGCCGTATATATCATAGATATACGAAACTTCTTAACCATGTATACGATAGTACAACAGCCGTTGTAAAACTTGACTAGACCACTAATCAGTTTCCAATAGAAAAAGGTGTAAGGAAAGGAGGTTCAATATCCCCAAAACTGTTCACCCCAGTTTCGGAATATGCCTTTCAAAACCTTAACTCGGAAGAGAAAGATATTAAAGTAGATGGTATCAATTTAACAAATAAACGGTTCGCAGACGGCATCGTATTGATATCAGAAGATCTGAATAAAGCGCGTGTCATTTTAAAAGAGCTTATAAAAGAGGCAAAAAAGTACGACTCATTATCAACACAAGCAAGACTAAATTAATGACGAATCTGATCCTCGGCGGTGCTGTAGATATTGGCAATCATCTAACAGAAAAAATCAATGAATATAAGTATCCCGGCCACAATATTTTACTCTCCAGAGATAACCAGACCGCTGAGCTTCAGAGGAGAATCGGTCTTGGGTGGGCAGCATATGGCAATTTGAAAAAGTTCTTCGACTGCCTAAAGTCTGAAACGCAGAATGTATGAACAGTGTGTACTTACAGTATTGAAATATGGAGCAAAAATACTCACCAAATCGACTTTAAGGAAGCTCCAGGTAGTGCAGAGAAAACGTCAAAGAGCCATGCTACATATAAAACTCTGACCGGATAAGAAACACTAAGATACGGAAAAGGTCAGGATTAACTTACGTAGTCGAAAGATTGCCGAAGCTCGAGTCATTTGCGGGACATGTTGCCCGATTGCAACGCAAAAAATTAGTTGAGTGGAGACCTCTTGAGGACAAAAGAAGTAGAGGGAGACCCCCTACACGATGGTCCGATGATATTAAAAAAATTGTTGGTGACTGGATACAGAAAGCGCGAGACAGGGACGTATGGATGAGTATGGGGGAGGCTTATATTTAGCAGTGGACAGAAATGGCTGTGTGATGATGAGGAGATATTTAAGCCAAGATGTTGGAAAACTAATATTTCAGCACGCTTTGGCGCTATGTCATGCTTCTATTAAGTTGCTGAACTATTACGATAATAATTCGGTGAATCTTTTTGATTCGCCTGCCCGATATTATTCCCAGGGCTAAAGGCTAAATTGTTAAAAATATATTGTGTAACAAACGTTAGGATGATTGACGCTGTAATTCAGGCGTGTTGACATAATATCTTCTATGGAATGACATCGAAAGATATTTAATTATGCCCATGTTCACATTAATTCTCACAATACTGTATGTTAGCCGTCAATTTTGGTATAAAATAAAAAAATATTTTGGTTGTGGATGTTCCTAACGCTGTCTATGTCGTTAAAATATCAAATTGAGAGAGAGAGAGAGATACACACTTAAAGTTTACAAATCTAGTAATGTAAGTGCTAAGTGAATTAAGCTGTGTTTGAATACGAGAACTAATGCTCGTTTGAATACTGTAATTTACATTAAACGTCGCGTTGGCGGAAAACTACTAAACTGTCTCGACACAAAAGGAAAACTACTGAATTGGTAGGCCTATTTACTATTCAATCATTCATTTATTTGTTTGAGATTTTTCATGCTTTATCAATTCCTTTATTCACTGTAGAATACCTAATTAAATAATCTGCTTTTACAAAATGTTTAGGATTTATATTACTAAGTATAATATCGTTAAAAAATACACACGTGTATTTTTTAAAATGTTTTTTTTATTTGTTTCTTAAGTTAGCTTATATTACAATTCTGTGGGTGGGGGGAACAATCACATAAGTCAAAATGCCATACTTTTCAGGAGACCGTTTTTTGTGTCTCAAACATTGCGAGAATCCAATCTAAACGCTATTTATATATTTATTTACTTATTGGTTATTTATAACACATTATTTGAGATATTACAAGTAGTGAACAACGGAAACTTTCAAACTGTGCGCCTGTTACTTTCAAATTATAAAAAGTATACGGATCTATTAAAACCATTTAAAAATGTATTAATTTGTGACTCGAAAATTAACTAACTATCTAGAACACTACCCCCCATAATAAATTACAACGGCGCTGCTAAAAGTGAACTTAAGTTTTTTTGTTTATAAATTATTAAATACTTACGTTATAATAAAATACAAAATTATTAATCAATCCTTATACCACTCTCACAAACGCATTTGTCTAATATTAAAGCAAAAAATAAAATAACCTATAATAGAACGAAACTATTCAGACCAAAATGGACACCAAGTCGTGGGAACAACACGCACCATCCCTCGGTTACAGAGTTCCAGGAACAAGCGAGCAGCCTGTTGGTTACATGCCCGGCTACGATACCTACAGTCTACACTAGCTACCCTTCGGATATCTTCCTTTATTTCGGTAACCATAATGTTGGAACAGTGCTTATTATTTACTTTTTTGCATAAACACTAGACAAATTATTTCCTCTTCTTAATGTTTATTTTTTGTAAATTTATTGATAAAATTTTAAGTTGCTACAATTCCACTCGTCTATGCGCTTTGTAGCTGCACGACGATTGGTAATCTAGCATCCATATGTAAATGTTATCAACCATGAACGGCTGCAGACATTCTGTCCAATTCTTTACTATCTTATAAGTCCACAATATCAAGTTTATTTGTAGCTGCTCGTCAAACTATTATTGACAATTCAATTCCATAATTTAAAAAATACTATCTTGTTTATTTTTATTACCATATACTTGTTTTTTATTTTTTACTTTTATATCAAATTGCATTGTAGTATTGGCAAATACGCATTTCATAGATACATATTTTTATTTCTTATTTTTTCGTGGTAATATATATTGCTTGCTTGTTTATTAATTAAACTTAAAAATGTCTTTCTTGCTTATCGTAACACTTTATTTATTGTTTGCTTTACAGAAATTATTTTATAAGCTTATATCTTTGCATTTTTATTTATATGCTTACTGTTTTTTCTTGCATACCTTTGTAGTTATTGTTTTTTTTTTTTTTTACTTTGTAAAACTTTTTATTATACCCTCTTTAACTGATTTTACATATTTTTTCTGTATATTCTGTGTTTATTATTTAGTATGTTAGCATGTATTTCATTTTTATTTTTTGTAAATGCCTTTTGGGCGTTAATGAACAAAATAAATAAATAAAATACCTTAATTTTGTAAATGGGGTCTAAAATTCAAACCGTCCACGCGCTTAGTAGTTGAGAGTGCGAGACGTGCTTTAACTTACTCCGTTTTATTTTTATTATTAACTTTTTTTAATTTCATTAATACGAGTACACTAAATTTCTTTGTCAATTTTAAAAATGTGTATAGGGGGGCAAGGGTCATATCTTAATTCCAAAATTAAAAACAACAGCAAGACAATATCAATATACACAGAGGAATGAATAAAGTAAACAAAAAGTACAGTCAGGAACACAACATATTTTAAGATAGATGTCAAATTCATAATTCTCTTTTATATGGCTCTCATTGAAAACGCTATATAGTTTAGAGTTTAGAAGATATATTGACCGAAAACATAAAATACTTCATTGTAAGACGATTTCTAATTATGCTTCACGAGAATTGCTTTCGTCTTTTACGTAATGCTAAACGTTTAAATATATTTCATTAAAATTATTTATTGAAAATTCTTGATGAAATTCCATTGTAATGATGTAATAACTTATATTTACATATAAGTTTCGTTTATATATATATATATTAAATTTGTAAAAAAAATAATTTTTAATTCTGAAAATACACACCTAAAAAAATGTTACTTCAACGAAATATTAAAACTGAGTTGAATTTCAAACCACGGAATTCGGTTCAGTATCAAAATTATTACAAAAATATATTTTTAATATGTTTTATCATAAAAATATCCACAAAAAACGTTTTTTCACAAAGTACCATTTTCCACCAAGCTCATGAAATTGTATCTTTGTTTTATAAAATAGACGAATAAACATTTTTTATAAAACAATGTAATATCATCATGGAATGCGCGTTGTTTGACAACCACGTGTTTCGACATTCAATGATTGAAAAGCGTCCAGAATCCTAAACATTTTTTTATGTTTTTATAAAAAATATGGTAAAGCAGTTTTAACTTGGATGTTGTTCATGAAAAAAAATGAGATCATAATTCCTATAGAATACATTGCCAAGAAAAGGGTTAACAGTGCTGTGTTTTTATGTAAAAATTGTAATACTGTTAATAAATTAATTTATTTATTTAATACCGGTCGAAGCCCAAATGTACAGTTTACGTACATGTTATTTGAATAAAAAAGAATTTTTCAGTAAATTGCAAAAAAGATATAGATAAATATTTATTTAACCCTTTATATACAAATACAATTTATATACATATAAGGGCGGGCATATTGCCTTAAGGCAATTTCTTCCTACCTTCAAACCGTTCAGTTTGAGAAAATTACAAGAGTACATGGACATATTGAATCTTACAATTTTATACAAAAATTAAAAACAAAGATTAAGAAAATATAAATACATAAAAAATTAACACTATATTATGAAGAGAGGAGAGGGTATGGGAAAAGAAGGTTAAAGGAACAACTTAAATATTTAGATAGTGACATTTCAATCTTGACTTAAATGTAAATAAAGAAGGGGCGTCTCTTACATTAGTGGGTAGATTTTTTCACAATCGAGCAGCTACTACTGTGAAAGAGGGGGCAAGAAAATTAGAGATATGAAAGGGTATTAAACGGGTTTTTTCGTCTTATAACGAAGAGATAGTCCGTGTTGTGATAGAAGTTGGAATAAATAGTCTTACCGTATTATTAATTTGATCGACATTCACTTCGTAACACTTCATAATAAATTATTATGAAAATAAAACTTTTTTAGTTTTATATCACCCGTCAATGGGAGGAGTGCTCTCCCGAAACTGTAGTAGTGCTCTTGTAAAATAATAAAAATTGCGTAACACTAATAACAAAGTTTTATTTTCAGTCCTAAAGTAGCTCAGTTTAGCAGTGGCATCTCCCCCACTCTCTTCTTGACACGAACAAGAGACCTGCGAAACGCAGAAAGATCCAGCCCAAGAAACTCAGTCAGAGTTTACTAGTCTGCACATTCTTGACATTGGCGAATGAAAGGCACACCTAGTTAGATTTAGAAGATTTGGCGTGCTAAGAATATTGTTTCTAGTGACACGGAAGGGAACATGGACGGAAATAGTTTGTAACAGACAAGGGACATCACTTACTGAGTTCAGTATTGTTAAAATACATATAAGGTCCAACTCTGTTCTACGGTTCTCTTTAATGTAAAACTACGAACTATTTTGCTGTATAGTTTTATACAAATTAGAGGCTAAACAAATCGATTTCCTTTTGTGTCTCCCCCCATGTATCGTCCTCGTCTCGTACAAAGCGCTCCGTGTTTTGCCGTTTCGCTTCAAGTTTCGCTTATGTCTCGCCGTTTCCAGTTAATTTTCGCTCGTGCTTTACCGTTTCGCGTCAATTTTCGCTCGAGTCTCGCCGTCCCGCCTCGTCAAGTCGGGGAGCGCACGCGCACGCCCGCACGCGTGACTGGCCACCGGAAGCTGCGCGACTGGCCCGCGATTACATTAGGTGTACACAGTGGCCGTTTCCTGTGGAAGGACTCCCTTCCACACGAACAAAGCACCAGACCGCGCAGGTGAGCCGCATATTGCTCGCAGGATTGAAGGAAGTCGCAATTAATAATAAAGACGTAAATTAAAATGGTTAATCGCTGTCTGGAATGCTTTAAAAACCATTTTGTTTTTCATAAATGTTTTGAGTATGTCCATATATTTGTTTTCCCTCTCTGTCGCAACAATTTTAGATTTTTTTGTTTTACTCAACTGTATACTTTTCTTAATTTTGGCACAATAACAACTACTATGTACGAATACATTTATTACATTTTATAGAATTGATTACGCTGTTAATGACATCATTTTGCACATTAAATAATATACATAAGTAAACAAAGTTAAGAAGTAAAGTAATTAAGTAAACATGTTTTGAGTTTGTCCAACTTTTTGTAGACAAGGACGGGATTCAACTCCCTAGGGAGCTGTCAATATTAACATATTACAACAGACATGAAGAACATTTTACAGAAGGGAATATTAAAGTTTAGGCATCCACTGGGCTTATGTGACCTGTCATTGGCTGGTTTAAGTGGCTTCACAAATGTCAACAGATAGAAGAGCCGAAGGGATGTAGATATTCAAATATAGGCAGAATGGTGAATGTTACACAGTGTGTAAAGTGACCACTTAAACCATCCAATAATAGGTCATAAGCCCTGTGAATGCCAAGACTTTTTATTCCCTTCTGTAAAATATTCTTGATGTCTGTTTATATGTAAAAAAGTAATGCGTTATCGACAAAATCAAGAAAGGGGTGCTGCGTTGGTTTGGACGTGTAGAGCGAATGGACAGCGCAAGAACGGCTAAAAGGATCTACGATGCGAATGTTGGTGGATGCAGAAAACGAAAAAGAGCAAAGAAGACATGGCACGATCAAGTCCATCAAATACTTGAAGATGGACAAGTCAAGAGTAGGAATAATCGGCGTGCGTGCATGAGAAGATATATGAATGTAGAGGAAGCGAGGTCTGTATGCAAAGACAGAGTGATATGGCGTTCTATCCTCTCTGTCTATCCCTACGGGGAAACGGCGTTATGGCTTGTTGTTGTTGTAAATAAGTAAATTTGTAAAGCAGACAAGTCAAATTACAACTAAAATACGTAGCTATACTACTGTGATAAAAAAATATGTAAAATTGTTTATAACTTTAAAAATCTGTGTTTATTCTTTTTAATATATTTCATTGCCTTCAAAGTACTCCCCTTCCGATACAATACACTTATTATGCCAATGTTTTTTCCAATCCTTGAAACAATTGTTGAAGTAGATTTTCAAAATGCCCTTTAAAGCGCGCAGGGATTCTGTTTTTATCTCTTCAATCGTGTCAAAACGGTGTCCCCGGAGCGGTCTCTTAAGCTTAGGAAATAGCCAGAAATCACGCGGTGCTAAATCTGGCGAATACGATTGTGGAACGATATAAGTTGAACTTTTGGCGAAATGGTCTCAAAGCACCAATGCAGTGTGAGATGGTGCATTATCGTGCTGCAAAAACCAAGAATTATCTGCCCATAATTATGTTCTTTTTTTAGAAATAGATTTACGTAAACGTTGCATAGCGCTCAAATAATATTCCTTTTTGGCCGAAGGTCTTCTGCAATATTCTCAACGTTTCTGCAGTAGAAATTTCATTCCGCAAACAAAATTTAATGCAACTTCTTTGCTCAAAAAATCAAACATTGTAAAAATCGCTAAATTAACTTTTTGTTGTTCACAAAACACTTGCGTAACTATTGGAAAAATGATATTGACATGAAATTTGACACAGATGTCAGTGACAGTTCTACCAACCTAAAAAAAGAAGAAAAAGACACAAAGAAAGATTTTCCAGAATCGAAGAGCCGCGTATTATAAATTCAAAATTTTCACCTTATTTTATACACAGTAGTGTATATAAAACTTTTGCCAAACATGTGGAGTCTAATAAATTTTAAATAAACCAGCAAGTAACCTGCTCGATTCCAGTAAAGTTTTAACTAATGCTTTCATGAAGTAGCATATACTTTAAGAGTGTGATTAGATTTTTTTAGTAAACCCAGATTGAGTTTAAAGTTTGTTGAAATTAAAACTCGAAATCTGGCTGCTAAAATGCAGGCATGCAATTAATTAAGATTAAGAGTTTTCAAAAATCTTATTCGCACTTTGTTGCACAAGGCACTACGTTGGTACACACATTTTAGCGTAAGGTAATCAGATCCAAGTCTAGGGAATCAATCAAAATACTTATCAATCATTCGAGTATCAATCTTAACAAGAATCGATCCCGAAACCTCATGCACGGTAGCTAAACTCGATAACCACTTAGCTGCGAAGTGGATAATATTAATGTTAGTAATATTATTTGAAAGATAATTTCCGGCTACAACTGGGAAATCAAATATTATAACACCTTCAGGCAAAGCATGATTTATATTCATGAATTAATCTAGTATGCAGAACTTCATACGTTCAATTATTACTTGTCCCTCTATGTGCATGTGTGATGTTATGCTAAGGTATATTATTTTATTGTTCCTGTGTTTTCTTTTCCATCCTTTCAATTATCCATACCGAATTGTGCATAGTCCACAGTAATTACAAGCACGTAGCATGAAATATACTCAAAAACACTAATTATATTTACATAATCACCCATTCGAGAATCGTAACCCGAGAAGCGCTTCAAGGTTAACAAATTTCACCCACTACATATAATAATATTATATGAAAAAGCTTATGGACTGAAAAATAAATAACTAGTATTGAAAAATAAATATGTATAAGGAAACGAACAAACCATCTCGCCGTTTTCCCGTAGGATAAGCAGCGAGGATGGAACGTCAAATCACTGTCTTTGCATGCATACATCGCTTCCTCTGCGTTCATACATCTTCTCATGCACCCGCGCACTCCCATCTTTAAGTATTTTGTATGTGTCTAAATAATAATAAATTTTAATAATTCATTTATTAATGATTTTGTGTATAAAGCACCATTTGGGTTTATTTTTACATTAATTTACGAAAATAGGGCTATATAAATGATACGTTATGCCACGCCTTCACACAAGCAGTTTTAAAGGGGCACCTTTCATGATAAACTGTCAAAAAAAATCCGCTCTCACGTCGCGTCGAGGACGACGAGGACGACGAGGACACTGTTTCTGCGTTGTGCTGCACAAAACATTATGTTAATGTTTTTTTTAATTAAAAAGAAAGAAAATAGTTACGTCTACATTTGTAATATACTAAATAGTTGTATTTCAAAGTATTCCACACATTTACCAATTGAATTCATTGTTCCACATGAACATGTGGAGTTAATTTCTATTCTGAAAATATACGAAATTTTACTAGCGGGTGTTCAGCACGCTAGACTATTTTGATACCACTTTGTTTACTTTTATTCTGCGCATCAGACCAGATAGTAAACGTTACTCAAAAGAAAAACTGTGTTTAACATGGCGATGCGATAGTAATAATAAAATGCAGAGATACACGCTTATTTACTGAAATGTTTTTAAAAATACTTTTTGATTCAGCTCGGCTATTGTCCTAATGCATATAAAAGATAATTTTATTAAAATTTTATCAGAGTTTCCTATATTAGATCAACATTACAGCGATTCTAAGTTTTCACAGAACGGTTTTACCATCCATAAAACACTTAAAATGTGTTATTGTTTGCTCAAAACTATCGCAATTCCTCAGATCTGGCTACTTAACGAAAATATGGAACAATGCCAAGTTGTATAACGGGTACATAGATACGCCAGTGACCAGATTAATGGAGACGTAAGTGAAATATAACGTAACAGAATTTCCTTACCGACACGCAATTTCCACGTACCATATGAAGACGATTACCTATCAACAGTATAAGTATAGATGTTTGTAAAATACAAGTCGATTAATTACAGCGCAAACGACTTGAAGGATATTGGGCCATGAACTGGGTAACTATCGTTATTTTAATATTATTTATTGATTCGGTGTTAATATTGTTGTTAATCAATTAATATTCCCGAAGCTACATATATTTACCATGATTTGTAAGCCTTTTTTGCTAAAATTTCTATTCAACTCATGTCATTCACAATTTCCAGGGAAATCGTTTATTTATTGGAATTGAACTTCCGGGCCAAAATACGACGGCTTAAGAATTACCCGTGTTTATATTATTGCTCAAAATCTTCATCATCCATAAATATTGCCCCTATTGTAATGAGCAGGTTCGTAGTATAATGTAATTACACGGTCATATACTTTGACAGTTTTGATTTTTTTAGTTCCGTAATGTTTGTAAGGTTATTATATTTTAATATATAATTCAATTTTGTCTATAGTGAAAATATGCTGTATTGAGAAGAAAAAAAAAGAAAATTCGGTCCACCTCAGAACAGGTGTTTACTGTACCTAGTGAGAATACACAGCTCCTTATATGTTTGTTTATATTTTAGTTTTGCTAATTTGTTTATTTTTTTACCTTCTTCACTGTTTTGCAAACATATCAAAATAATACTATGCTTTACTTATAATAAACGCCGAATTTTTCGGCACCGAACTGGAACTGGAGGTAGTCATGTGTCTAGCGCCAATCTTATCTTTTATTTATATTAGATAGAAGATTTCGCTTAACATAAACAGTATGTCTTCCTCACGGCTGACCTTCTTGTTTTGTTTATCAATAAACAATTTTTCAATAAAATATACGAAACAGGGAGTTAAAAATAACAAATACCTATCTAATTCAATTACAAACCATCTTGTTATGTAGATTCATGTTTTGTGTTCTGTGTGTAATCCTTTATAATTTCAAAAATATACATTTTGTTTAATCAACTTTATTGCATTGGTGAGCTCATTGGGGGTGAAGTGAACTAACTGACATTTTAAAAGTAAAGTAAACATAATCCTTGTATTAAATTTCTATAATTGGCATAATCCCAAAACCTTTTTTCCCTGTTTATTTATGTACAAAATATCAAAATATCCTCGTTAAATAAATACATCAAAACAGTTCATACAAATTCCATCTTGTATTATTACTAAGGTTCAATATGTCTATTTCAGTTTCTTAAACAAAAAGTTTAACCTAAAAGGTGTGTACTGATTATGAACAATGAATCAATAGAACATATTTGTATCCAAACTACAAAATGCAATGAAGAATATCAGTTTCAAAATGATAATTTCCTCCAATCACTGAAAAAAATTGCATAAAATATTTACAAATTATAATTGATTAAAATATAAAATGGAAAGAGCAAATAAATAATATGGTTAATAGAATGAGAAAACTTAAATATGTGTTTATTAGATTAAGGAATATATTAACTATCGAAACATTAAAATCAATTTACTTTGCATTAGCCCAATCCGTATTACAGTACGGAATAATTGAGTGCTTTTAAAACAAATATTTTACCGGTCGAAAAAATACAAAAATTATAAAAGTTATTTTGAAAAAACCGTCTACTTTTCCCACTGTTCAATTATTTTTAAAAAAATAAGGTTTTAGAAATAAAATTGTTATATGAAAAGAATTGTTTGCTTCAAATACATAAATACTAGTAGTGTTTCTATGTCACAAAACGTAAGTACGCGACCTAGAACAGGTGGTAATATCTTTATTCCCAAATTAAAAACAACTACAGCACAACATCATTACAGAGGAATATTTACTTAAATGAAATGAACAAAGATAATAAAAAGTTCAGTCAGGAATACACCATATTTAAGAAAGGAGTGAAAAGGTACATTTATAATTCTTCTTTATGAATATAAACACTGTTTTTATATTTTTTTGTAATTTATATATGTTATCCTAAAAATATTAATAATTAAAACTAAAATTAACAAACCATTGTAAGACCTCACTCCCCATTATGTGCATAAGAATCGTTTATTTCTTTTACGTAATGGGAAACGTTTATGTAAATATACGTATTTAATTAATGTAAAAATTGTATTTAGTTGTAATATTGTATTTTTATTTGTTATCTGAATAAAAATATTTTTAAAAAGTCGCGCGCTTCAGATATTTAGGAATTGATATTTACAGAGAAATGGCGTGATGGTAGTAGTAGTACATATGTCGGTACGAAAATAATTTTCACATGAAATTTAGTAAAAATACAAACATTATTACGTATATTTACTAAAAATTCACTAAAAACCTAAATCTTTTTACACCGTGAATTCAGTAATTTATTGGAATACAACACGTAGAAATTAATGTTACCAAGTAATTAAAAATTTACTACGGATTTCCATATTATATGCCTCTTCTGATATTTACCATTCTTTTCTATCGTGTGCTTTTCTTTCCCAATGGTCTCCATTTTTGAACTCTGGGTGTCCATCTCGCGTTTCCCTGTCTCGCAACATGACCTGCCCATTGCCATTTTAATTTAGCGATACGATCTGCTTTGTCGGTGACTTTTGTTCAACGTCTGATTTCATTTCTAATTTTTTCCCTCAGACTTATTGCTAACATTTGCCGATTCATAGACCGCTATGTGCATTTTAATTTAGACTTTGTGTTGGCAGTTAATGTCGTCGATTCCAACCCATATGTTACCACCGGAAGGATACAGGTATCGAAGACTTTTCGTTTTATGTTTATTGGAGCTTCCTTGTTTTTGAGGATGTGATCGAGTTTACCAAAGGCTGTCAGCCTAGTCGAATTCTTCTAGATAACTCTGCTATTTGTTTTTTTTTCCCAATTTAATTTTATGTCCAAAGTATATATTGTCGGATTTCTGACACAAGTTGGTAACCACATTTTACTAGTTGTGAGATATTGCAATTTTCTAGTTAAAAGCTCACCCTAAAGCAACAATTCTAATAAAACTGTAAGCTGAATATTCTGAAATATTATTTTTTGTATTTATAAAATACGAAATATTTTGATTTATTTTTTAAATAAAGATTATTTGATGCTGTTTATGAAGACATGTCATTTTTCGAAAAATTGTAGTTACCAACTTGTGCCAGAAACCCAACGATATATTCTTGAACATTTTCTATTATTTTGTATCTACTTTAACTTCTAATGCTAATATTGATATCTTGAACGATACATAAAATAATTATAGGAGAACTGTAACACAATAAAAAAAAAACAAATAGTCCCTTTTTTTAGTAAGAAAAATAATTCGTAATAACCTGTTAGTATAATGTCGACATTGTTGTCGGCCTTGTGGTGTAGTGGTCAGCTCTTTTACCTACCATGCAAGAGGTCTCGGGTTTGATTACCGACATGAAATATTTATTCAATACACTAGAATATTTCATAGTACCTGGACCGGTACCTGAAGCGTAAGACTGATCATATTTCCTTCGAGTAGAAAAAATGATCAAGATACACTGCGATTGGTGAATTAATGCAGTGTCCTATGCACCATTACGTGCGGAAAGGGAATGATGATGATAATTTATTTTAATAACTTTTATATTATTGTTAGAAAAAATTACAACTTTTATTTTTTTTACCTATTTGTGCATGTTGTGTTTACATATAATTGATGAACAATATCTTAACATATAACTGATTGCCAAAGATGAAACCGAGCTAGCAGAGGTCTTCAGACGGATAGAGTTGGAGAGTGAGGCTCTGGGTCTGAAAATAAATGAAAGTAAGACAAAGCTCATGATTGTAGACAGAGCTGGTAGTCTCCTAAGGACAAGACAGATGCAAGACCTTGAACTGAGTCAAAGTCTCTAATCGTTCGCAACAGGAATCCGAGAGTTTTCATGCTTTTATTAGTTATGCTCTGTATATGTTTAATGAAGTTTAATTTTTCATCAAATATAATACTAAGATCAGTCATTTCGGTTACTAGCTCTAAATTTATAGAGCAGTTGAAAGCAATTGGGTTCTTATTTCGGCAAAAAGTCAAAACTTTGCATTTGTCAAGGTTAAGGAATAAATTGTTATTTTCACACCATACATTCAAACACTTTCATGTAGATTGCAGATTTTCGCAATGACCTATGTTTGTTACCTCTCTATATATTTTAATATCATCAGCAAACAGCAAAACTTCGGCATCTCGGAAAAACGATGTTATGTCGTTTACGAAAATCAAAAATAATATAGGTCCCAGATGACTGCCTCGCGGAAGACCGCTGGTTGCACAGAAGCAATCGGAAAAATAATTTTTCTGACAGGAAGGCCCGAAACCATTCGAAAAACGTTCCACGGACTCCCAAACCAAATAATTTACTACGCATCACCTTATGTGAAACCTTATCAAACGCCTCGCTGAAGTCAGTATATATACTGTCAACCTGATGATTCTTGATAAGAGCTTCACCAATAAAATTCTGATAAAGCTTGTGGCAGTTTAAATAAAATTCTGCAAAGTTTGTGGCAGTTGATCTTCCTTTAACGAAGCCACGTTGTTTACAATCAATTATTTCTAAGATTTGCGGTTGAATTCGATCGAGAATAAGTAACTCAAACAATTTAGGAATGACAGACTGAATGCAAATAGAACGGTAGTTTTTTACATCGGTATCATCGCCCTTTTTGAAAATAGGCGTGACATAGCAGGACTTCCACTTAGAAGGAAAGTGTCCTAGAGATAATAATTTATTAAATAATTCAGCAAAACAATAAAGGGTTAATTGATACTTAACAAAATGTGTCCGCTGCACCTTGACGCAAAGTAAAGTGGTCTCCACATCTTCGGGCCACGCGGCCAACGCTCTTCACAATCGAGTAACTTCCCCACCCGCCCCGCTCCCGCCCGTCGCGTCGGCGTCGTTCGCTGTAAGCCACCGGAATTACAAGAGCACCGCATTTATACAAGGAATTGATTTATCGCTACTATCTGCCCCATTTCGTATCATCGTCATCATCATAAACCCCTTTCCGTACCCAGCGGTGCAAAGGGCACCAATCGCATTGTATCGCGATCATTTTAGTTACGTGAAGGTAAGATGATTAGTCTTACGCTTCAGGTACCAGTCCAAGGACTATGAAATGAACGTAGTCATGCAGAAAGCAGCCAGCCATAGAAAACTGAAACTGAGATAATAGCACTTTTGTGAAAAGAGTAACTGATCAAATCTACACAACATTTTAAATGTTTTTGACTCTGACGAAATGATCAACAATGAATACATTAGTTTTTTTTTAATATTACAAACAAGAATCTAATTTTGTATTTGACCAGCTTTAATGATTTTTCAAGTACCCTAAGATTTTGCTAGTGCTGCGGGTGTTTTATGCAAATTGAGAAATGCCGTTTTTGTGATCGGCATCATTTTCAGAAGGTGATTAATAAAGTTTTTTGTTTGAAAACGGTCTGGCTGTTTTTAGCAGAATATAGAATTGATCTTACTGCGCCCGTTAACACCGATATCTCATTTTTTCAAAATTGTGGACTGGCTGCTTTCTGCATAACTACGTTAAAATATTCTAGCACTGGTCAGTAATATTTATTTATCAAAAAAAAAACATCAAATGGCAGGTCATAAGCCCTGTAAATGCCTAGACTTCTATATTCCCTTATTTAAGGTATTCTCCATCCCTGTTGTAATTTGTTTAAAAAAAATATACAAAATATCAAGTCCTACTGAACTGCATAAAATGCAGTTCGTCTGCAGGTGCTTATAGTTAAGTTTTAATATACAGGGTGTTCATTAAACCCTTACACATCCGAAACCACGATGACCAGTATGAGTAAGAAGACATATTGGCTCATTAAAATAATTTTAAAAAACGAATATATATATTTTTTTAAATATTAAAAAAAGCAAATGGTTCCTTACTTCTGCAGGAAAGAAACGAGGAGGGGGAGGGGGAGTCTGATACACTGCCGACCGCGCGGCCACGCCCCCCTCGCCTCTCTCCTGCCGAGGTAAGCACCCATTTGTTTTTTTTAATATTTTATTTTTAAAAAAATCTTTGTTTTGAATATTTCTTTTAATATGCTTATATGTTTTCTTGCCCATTATCGTGGTTTCGGATGTGACAGGGTTTATAGAACCTATTCACAAAATGCTGATTTTAACATCAAACTACATAATAATAATTGTCTTCAAAGTGCTCATTGTAATTGCCCAATACTGGATAGGACAGACAATGTCAAATACTTAGGAGTTATTATTGATATAAATTTAAAGTGGAAACAGCAGATTGAAAATGTTACTAATAAACTTAAGAAATTAACGTATTTATTCAAAACAATTCGAAATATAATTAATGTACAGGAACTTTTAAAGATTTATTTTGCATTGTGCCAATCAATTTTGGAGTACGGTATAATCGGTTGGGGTGGTGCGAGTGACACAGTTCTAAATAGTGTATTGGTTGCACAAAAATCCATCATTAAAATAATACTCAGAGTCCCGATACAGACATCCACTGAAGAAATATTCCATAAATCACAACTTATGACACCAAAACAATTATACGCTAAAACAATACTCACTTATAGATTCAAACACTACTCTTACTCAAATGAAAGACATAACCCCCACAATACATCACATACAAATAATATAATCACTAGATCCTCAACACATAAACAACTTAAACAAATACAAACTAATACCACTTTCAGACAAAGGGATTTTGAGTATTATTCAATTAAAATCTATAACCTACTTCCACTATCTATTAAAGCAATTAGTAATGAGAAAATGTTTAAAAAGGCTATAAAAAAATGGATAGTGGAGCTAGGTAGAAGTAAAATGGATTGTCTCATTCGCCCATACCAATGCTGAATCAACTGCTCCACAACTGTATGGCTATTGCTAGGTTTTTGTTGTTTTCATTGTGTGTTTTGTAGTGTTTTGTAATATAAATAATATAGATGTATATAAATACCTTGTTTTTAAAACTGTCTGAATATTTGTTTAATTATGTTTGTTTTTTAAGTGAGTCTTCTTTGTTTATTCTCAAATGTAATAAAAAAAACTAAATTGTTAAGTGTCCTCGGCACGGGAAACCCCAGTGAGGTCACATTATTTTAATTATTAATTTATAGTTTGTAAGCGAAAAATATGAATAAATAAATAAAATAAAATATAGAACATAATCTTATCTCTTAAATTCTATAACATGTATAAAACTCTTATTACTACGGAAAAAAAGATAATATCTATTCCCATGTGCATCGAAAATATGTTACACGTCGAAAAATAAAAATTTGTCCAAGATAAAAAAGAAAAACTCAAAAAAATTTCAATATAAAAAAGCACGTTCTCAAAAGCCAGATTTTCAGCATATGTTTTTTTGAGCCTAATAAGTTTTTTTTGTTTTTTTGTTGTATTTAATGAAAGCATATTATACATTTTTGGTATAATACTAGAAGTAAAGACAAATTAGTAATCCCAAAATAAAAGCTAAGAAAGGTAAGCACATCGTTTGTTGGGCACTGTACTGTGCGTACGCTTCTACAATAGAATACCCGACATTGTCCTAAACATGACCTCTAAAAACGGCCTATTATGGACTAAATGAATACATGGAAGACACCAGTATAATGGAATTGACAACATTATTTTATTTGTGTTAATTTATTTGATTATTTTTAGAATGTGTATTTATTATTAGAAACTTGACTTTCGTGTTGTTTTGTTTATTCATATATATATATTGACTTTCAATAAGCGTGTAAATTATACCTACATTAAAGAAAAATTAAAAACGAAAAAACGACATTCTTGTCTAAAAACACCTTTTGAAATAAATATTTTATCTCAACCATGTCAGGCATTGAACCCTGGACTTCTTGCATGGTAGGCGAACGCGCTGACCACTACACCACGAGGCTGATTTTACACCATCGTAAAAATCCACACGGCTCGATGAAATAACATAGGGTGGATTGATATTTATTGTATTTTTATTTATTTTATGCTAGGAGAACGCTGTAACCAGTACTAAAATGGATCCAGGATACCTATTGGTCGTCTGTATTAGGGAAAGTTTACGTCAGAGGAAATCTACTCTTAAGTCGGAATTTAAATCAGGCAGAGAAAACTTGTCGAACTTCGGCGCTGCTCAAACACTAGGTTCGGAGATCGTGCTTTTGCAGTATTTACATACAAAATACACGAGAAAAACGGTTATCTCGTGCCACAAGAGTGGTTCAGAATAGCACCCCTGGAACCAATTGCCTTCACTCTCGCGAATCATCGAGTCCCGTCCCAGTCAGTTCAAATCTCAACTGAAATCTCACTTCTTTCAATTTTCAAATCTGAATATAGAAATCGGGTTGTAGTCCCTTAGTTAATGTCTCGGACTCGCGGCTCAAAGGCCCGTGCTTCGAATCCCACTCTACCCCAACTTAATTCTTATTTCCTAATAGTGAGTTATTTACAACTCGTTTTGAAAATGGCCCTAAAATATTTGGGTAAATCATAAGAACTCAAATATTTATTTTTATTTAAAAAAATAAAATGGCGCTATTTAAATCAGCCAAATGTTATTATTAACATTTTTATTGCCGTGACGCCGATTTATCTCCACTGGATAACCTGGAACACTGGATTTTTACCTGAGCGTAGCCGCTGAATATGTTTGGAATAAATATTTTTTTCTTTTAAAAATATCATCATCATTCCCTTTCCGCAATTAATGGTGCATGTGCATAAGGCACTGCATTGGTACACCAATCGCAGTGTATCTTAATATTTTTTGTTACATGAAGGTAAGATGATCAGACTTACCCACGCTTCTGGTGTTCAGGGACTATGAAATATTCTAGTGTAAAAACACCTTTTTAAATCAATATTTCATTTCAACCATGTACCAAAATATAGCAATCCATCCTAATTTCACCGTGCCTTGTGGATTTAGACGATGAAATGGTCCATTAGGTCGTGCGAAGATCTTAACATGGTGCCTTTGGTATGCACAGACAACTTGAGATTTTTTTATTAATACATTTTACACCAATCGACAAGTTTTTAGATCAAATTAACCTGATGATGGATACTACTGTGACTCCGAAACTTGTTGGATAATTCATAATTTAACTTGTTGTGTGTGGGTCTTAAAAAACAATGTATTAAATATTTACCATCAATTTAATCTCTTTAACTCTTATAGGATCGGTATATACAGCGTGAATTGTAAACCCCATCACATCCGAAACCACGATATTCGCTGTACGCACGAAAACATATTGGCATATTTTGAAAAAATATTTAGAAGCGTTTCAAAATTATTAACAAAATCATTTAATATAACCGAATGGTAGCTTACTACTGCGGGGGAGAAAACAGGAGTGCGGAGAGGGTAGCTAGCTCCACGCGCTGCAGAAGTAAGCAACCATTTGTTTTTTTTTTAAGATTTTCGAAACGGTTCTTAATTGTTATTTTTTTAATTGTCAATACGTCATGTGCTCTTATTATTGTCATCTGTTAAGAAGTGAACCTATAGTAAGTAACAAAATATTAAACAGAACGTTTACTATACAAGATAAAACAACCTGTTTCAGAGATATAATGACCTATTGGCGTGTTTGCTAACAGTAATTATTTCAATTTAAAGTTATCATACCCATATGAAAATAGAAATTATTACCAAATTATGTACAGTGCAACTCCAATAAGGAATATCAACAAATGCCATAAATCAAATCACTGTTTAAATGTTTAATTTATTCTTACAAAAAAGATAAACAAACAAATAAATAATAAATAGATGTATGGCTTATTTTCGTAAACTAAAAGTAGCAGACATTTTTAAAAATTTTTTTCGTTTTCTTATTAAAAAATTAATCCTATTTTAGTGTGTTAATAGCGACGACTAAATCTGTTCTCTCTTAATTAGTATGTTGTACGCGAACTTATGATTTTCTTAGTTGGAAAGTTTATACTTAGAAATTACAAACTTTCTACGACATAAAATTATCTTTTACTCCCATTTTTCCCCACAAATTACTTAAGTTTTAATATAACCGCATATGTAATGATTATGAAAATTTACCCCTTTGTTTTTTACGTTAGCACTTTTCGGTTGGCTGCCATTTTCTCGTTATTTTATGTCTTGGAGCTCTTGCCACCTTTTTGTTCCTCCGGCGAATATGGGGATCGAGGGTAATTTACATAAAGATTCGAGGTTTGTTTATAATAGAGTTGTTTTCCTTTCTTTTCAGATCCGGTTGCGACCGACTTTTCGTGCCAAAGCTTCGGCTACATAAGGTAAAATAATATCATTTTTCCTCCGCTTTTTAGATTATCCCCTTAAACCTGTTTACTCAATAAAGAGTAATAATATCTCCTGCTATTGAAAATCTCTAGTTTTAGTTTGGCACGTAGTTTGCGGTTAAACGCGGATTAGACAAGAAGTTCTTATTTTACCCGTTAAAGAAAACATTCTCTTAATTTATTGATACATCTTTCTTTCTCCCTGCTCTTTCTGAAAGAGCTCTGAACAAGGTTAATGTTCATTACGTTTTAACCGCCGACGCCAACGTCGACGTGTTGCTTCTTCTGAAAGGAATGAAACCGTTCATTTTTAGCTATATTTGCTTATTCTAGCTTTTTTACTTTTCATCGAAAGAAGCTCTTTAACTGTTTCAATCAAATACAGTACCATCATCAATTATTTCGTCATTTCTATTCTTTGTACATTATTTTATGTTTATTCGAAAAGCGATCCCGGTTAAGTGTGTAAATATTATTTTATATAAATATCTTCCATTCGTATCGCCGCCACCGCTCGCTCTGCGATAGAAAATAAAACATATATTTATACACATTTCCTATACTTTAATGGTGAAGTCGTAAGGGGAGTTTTATTGAGTAGATAAAGTGGGAAATGTTTGTTGTGCTAGCTGTCACCTCTAGTATCGTCTAAGTTAAGTGTCTTTTCCTGTATTTCTATAGGTCTCGCTTATACAAGTGCTTGTGTAATAATTTTTCTGTATTTATTAGGGACGTATTCATTATATCATGTGTATCCTGTATAACAATTCAATGTGATTAATTCTTTACTCATCCTTAAATTGAATCTAGGGACTTCTATTTCAATATTAAATTGAAAAAATGTTTCGTTTCATGTCCCGAGTTAAAGTAAATATGCGCGGGTTAGTTATCGCATTCTGATTAAATCCCTTTATGTTAAATGTCTCTTAAATTGAACAATACGCGCTAAAGAACGAATCCAAACAAACCCCTCGATTACATCGAGTTAGAAACATTTCATCAATTTATTCCATTTCCAGCACCACTAATTTCATTAAAATATCATTCCTTCGGTTAATATTATGTTCCAAGTTATTGAAATTCCTTAAAATGAGTATTTAATTAGATCTAAATTTGTTGTAATAGAGAAGGAAAATATTTTTGAGCAAGGAATATGGACGTATAGACATTTACAGGGCTTGTGATCCGTCATTTTGTATTTATTTTTTTATTTTTTTTATTTACAATATCTGCGAGGCTGGTCTCCATTCTGCCTATGTTCAAACATCCACATTTCTTAAAGTCTTTCACTCATTCCCCAAAGGAAGTTAGTAGCTCACCCACGTGATAAAAGTTTCACCTCTTTTACTTCACAAAAATCAATGATGAGTCGAGGAAATGTTGATGTTTAAATATAAATGAATGGTAAAGTGGCCACTTAACATAGCCAATGACATGTCATAAGCCCTGTAAATGTCTAGACTTCCATTCCCCTTCTCAAAAATGTTTTCCCTCTCTGATGCCGCAAATTTAGATCTAAATAACTCCCTAGGGAGGAAACCCAGCCCGTCCACAAACATTTGGACATACTCAAAACATTGTTCTATTTGATTATATTAAATTATTATATTTTATTTCTATGTCATGCAAATAATCTTACGTCTTCATCCATGTACATACTTGACGATAAGAAATCCTTATTTTACTGAAAATTATATTTCAAATAATATCGGTCGCTACAAAATAAACAGAAATTAACACTTTTCTTTGTTCCCCTGTGAATGCCTTTTTGTGACCTTAAGTAGGTAATCTAATCTTAGTTATGTGTGATTTTTCCTATTTTACCTGTGTTTCCTTCTTGCACACGTTCATTCCAAATCAGCGAGTTAAGCGATCTTGATTTAGGGTTGAACTTAGAACATATTCCTCATTATTGTAACGTTCATATTTGTTTAGTTAAAATAAATCGTAGTTCCTTGTTTGAAAATAACAAATTCGTATACCTGTATTCGTTTCCGCATGGCCTTTTTTATTCCCGTTTCACTATTCTTTTGGGGAAAATCTTATTTGCTCGTTTAGCTTTCATGTATTTCATTCGGAGATGTATTTTTATTGAAATAGTTCTATTTACTTTCACGATGATACGTGGAATACAAATAAATCCGCCAATCACTTCAATATTTATTTTTGATCTTCCATAAAATGTAAATATTGTTGTACGTGTAATGCCCTCTGGCCGAGTATAGAGTATCGAATTTTGATCCATACCCCTAAAACTTGCTCTCTATTTTGGTGTTCTTGTCAAAACGAATTTATCGGAAACATTTTCCCCCCTATTCCACCAAAATGTTTGTCCGAAAAATATATTGTTTCTCACTCCGTTGTTTGAAAGTATGTAATTACAAAATATCTTACTCGACTATTATGTGTGTATTTCAACTTAACAGTTCGAGAACTTTTTTCTATAAAATTCTGGAAAATGTTACACATGACATAAGAATATGCTGCTTCAGATCGTCGCGTGTTTTTTTTTATACCTAAGTATTTATATGGATTTATATAATACTCGTATTGAACCATTTGGAAGTTTTCTGAAAACTTGCCGTAATTATTGTATCACATATTACCCGAAAAGATTAAGCGTGTTAGCTCATTTCCATTTTACTGAAATATTTTCATTTGATATTGTATGAAATCGCAACAATATGAATATTTCGGTAATCATCGATACAATTTTTTTATTTTGGATATTTTAAGCGTGTTTTAGTGTGAACAACATATTAGGTACATTGATTAAATTTTATGCAGTAAATTGATTAATTTTACTTAAATTTTTTTATGATTTATTTTGTTGTTTATTATTACTACTTTTTCTTCAATACATAAAATATGTTAAAAAATAGAGGTCTGTTTTAATATTAGTTGTAAATACTGTTCACCTGTTTGAAGTGCATTTAAAAAATATTTAACGAAAATGGTTTTAATATTAATTTTAATTGATAAAATGGAATTTTAAATATATGTGATTCACAGTGCAGTTTAGTATTACAGGTGTATACGTTTTCATATATAATCTTTCCGTGGAAAAATAAATTTCTCATTTTATCAAATCGTTGAATTAATTCATTTGATTCGAAATCGAATTCGTGGCTTTGGCTCACACTCAATCCTCCAAATACCTCAAATTTCTTACGAATTGAATAGTGTTGTTTTTAAAAAAAATATTTTATATTTATTGAAAAAAATTATTGTCAAAATAAGTATAAAATTACAAAATGGTTTGTACATACATAATTAATAATAACGCTTCCACCTCTCTAGTAGAGTAAAAACTCGTGTTTAGGGAGGGAGTTTGTTTTACATTTATTTTTATACATATATATATAAATATAGTATATGTACATATGTATTTTCATTTTTTTACTTTTCATTTTTACTATCTAAAACATATTCCTTAAAATTAGATACCATATTATTTATGTATATATAGTCGCCTCTAGCGACAGGCTACCATAGAGATGAGTCTGTTAAGCTCGAGTGACGTCACGCGATGATTGCGTATTCTATCCCGGTCGCTGCGCTGGTCGCTGGTCGCCTGGTACTACTACTACAGACGCCCATTGAAGCCTTGCAAGTACTGATTTACCAGGAATCAACGACAGAACATTCCGTTAAGCGACCATGTCATGTATTTTTCATGATTCGTCTGCTGATATCCTGTCACCTGTATACAGGATTATCGAAGATTACCGAAATATTCAAACCGTTTCAATTTCATACAATATCGAATGAAAATATTTCAGTGAAATGGAAATGAGCGAACACGCTTAATGTTTTCGTGTAATAACAATAATTACGCCAGGGCCCCGATTATAATAGGAAGTTAACATTTATCTTCAATTTTATCTACAAAGTAAAATTAAGTTTTCTGTATGGAAAGCAGAATATGCATACATTTTTTTCCTTTAAACCGGTTACCGATGAAGATATTTTAAATTTTCATGCAAATATACTCATTTTCGTACACAAATATCGTTTTTTCTTTATAGACGGTCGAAGATAACTCTGTTAACTTTCCATTGTAATCGGGGCCCAGGTATTTTAAGTTTTCAGAAAACTTCCAATTGGTTCAATAGAGGTGCTTCTATACGAGTATTATATAAACCAATATGAATAAAGTATTGTTGAGTGATAGTGTTATCCTTATAAATTAAAATGTCAGTGCTCACCGCATGTTTTTAAATTATTTTGACAAAAACACAAAAAAAAATATTGTTTACCCGATCGTGCCATTCTTACAGCGCCTCTACTTTCTCCACCATAAATCTTTTCTGCCATCGTTTCCCCATCTATTTGCTCCACGTGCCGTCTTAAAGAACTCTTCCTGGGGGTATTTTATTGTGTAATACCCCCGTTCGTCTAGAAACAATGGCATTAATAAAATAAATTTTGAACAGGTAACACAAATGAACGTAATTCAATCAGGCGGGTTAATTGCGATGACGAATACCAAGCGCTTAGTTCTCTCCCGGTTCTCTCAATCAGCTCCCCCTCGCCATTAAATTACCAGTCGACGGCAAACGGTTAGTCAACGGTTTAAAAAATTCTCAATGTTACGTTCAGCAGGCGGTTAACCAATATGTAAAATAATTTGTTAATCTTTTAGTTAACCACAACTGGCTGTTTCTTGTTTCCCGATGATAATTTTGCGATGACGAATACCAAGCGCTCAGTTCTCTCCCGGTTCTCTCAATCAGCTCCCCCTCGCCATTAAGTTACCAGTTAACGGTAAACGGTTAGTCAACGGTTAAAAAAAATCTCAATGTAACGTTAAGCAGGCGGTTAACCAATATGTAAAATGATTTGTTAATCTATTAGTTAACCACAACTGGTTGTTTCCCGCATCAATAAATAGTATGATTTAACTCTTACTTGGTAATTAACGGAACAAGCCGTTTACGGTGGTAAAGCTCTCGCATTTGTGTATAATTTGTCGGGTTATTTTACGCTTCCTAGCACTCCTAACACCTATTGTTGATTTCGAGTGTTGAAAACTAAATAATAATTTGATTTACAAACCGTACAATTCACGCATTGTCTAACCCACAATTTCTAAATTTAAATGTTCGGTTTTGTATAAATAATCGTGATTACAAAAGACTTTAATAAAAATTCGTTATATTAGTTCTATTCATATCGATATTTACATTACATACATATTTTTTATTTATTTATTTATAAATTTATTCCATTTACGTACCTACTTATTTTTTACCAGGCAATCTATACAACATTAGGGATTAAAACATCAATATATATTATCTTCTGGTTATGTTAGTCCCCTTTCTAACATGGCTCAGCCTAAGATGGAGTTGTCTGTATTTTAAATTATAAGTGGTTTTATGCTAATATTCAAATACCATCTTTTTAAACATTAAGAGTACTTATATTTCGTGTACCAATTATATAAAGATTAATATTTTTCGTACTGGGTTTTGCATGTTGGTTTAGTTGGTGTCCTGGCGAAGATACCGGTACGGATCGAAACCGGTAGACATAGAAAAGTCGGTGAGTGGTTATATACAAATATTTACATTTAGTAAAACTGTTAACCACAAAGCCAATCCTCTAAAAATTAAAATAGTAATTATTTAACCTAGCATAAATAATATTGATCTACAGTTATTGGGTTAGTTTTCCTGAAACTGAACTTGTTTTTTTTTTAATATCTCGATCTGTGCAAATTCAATACGATAATTCACTAAATACATAAAATACATATTTTAACGTCATTTTTAACGTTATTTTTAGATATATAAATGAACAGTGTTGAGGATTCTCAAATCTAATTGCTATTGAGACATTTCACTTAAAGTCTCTAGTGGCAGCTGGAGGCCTCTTGATCGAAAAATGTTTTGGTCCAACTTGAGTTGAAGGGCCTTATTATCAATCACTCATCGGATATCCGGCCGCCCTAAGTGCCACCGTCTTCCAGCACTAGGAAGTATCCAATCCAAATGATATTATAAATAATATAATCACTGCGAAGGATATCCAATAAACCAAAGCAAGCCATACACGACAAACCAAAAAATGTATTTTTTTCCCTTAGACTAAAGAGATTTTTTCTTAAATGAATAATAAATCTGGCTGTTGATATTTTATATTTCTCAAAATTAATTAGGCAAAAACTGTATTTTCCTCTCTACTTTCTAATGTATACTTGAGCAAGTCAAGTGCCTCAAGCGTTTTGCCCTACCACTGGTAAATGATAGCGCAAAACATCCCATCCTAAGAAAAATTTACGGATATTTTGTAATCTTGCATTAGATCGGGCTCGATTCCCAACTGGATCAATAAAACTTAAAACTCGTTACCAGCACTTTTAAATTTCACGAGTTACATAAACGAATATTGACTCGTTTTTTTTTATTTAAAAAATGTCAGAAAATGCAGTCAGATCGAAGCCTTGTTCTCGGCGACATGAACGAATGTTGCAAATCTGTCATTTTCTGAAAATAAGTTTTTTTTCATAAAACCAAAAAACAAATCAGAATGTAGGTACTTTACCCTTTCCCTTACTGTACCGAAATCATCGGCGCCTTGCGGTGCTGTGAAGTCATTACACATGCCTAAAATGAGAGATTTTAAATCGGAATAATGTGATATTCATAGGCAATTGCTTCAATTATTTATAGTTGAATTCAAAAGTGATCATATTTTAAATCTATTTGCTAAAAACATGAAAAAATCATTACTCTATGCTGTCAGCGCGTGCGAAAGAACCGCCCCTGACGAAAGTCCGGGAGCTAGTAACGGGCATCTGGGTTAAATACTAGAAACTTTGCTGTTCGCGCGTTTGACGTGTGAAATTGTCCCTCTCACTCTCGATTATTCCTGTATCATTGAGGGGTGTGTGAGACAATTATTATACAGTATTAGGATTACTCTTGTACTACGTTCGCAATATGCGACACATTGGTAAACTTTCTTTTATATTAGTAATTTATGATAAAATGCTTTTTTCTGATCGCAATAAGCATTAATTATTTTGTAAAAAAATATTTTAACCTATACGTAAATGTATAATGGAGGAATAACGAAAATATCAACCCATAATTAATTATTTTTGTGGAGATATTAATGTTATTAGATGCAATGTGTACTAGCTACCAGTGGCGAGCGGTGAGTTTTTAGATTGATAAAATAAAATGAACTAATGAAATGATAAAATGTCCATAGCGGTAGTATGGCACATAAAAAAAATATGTCTATTTTATATTTGATAAATTTAATAATCCATAACAAATAGCACTAGCGGCTAATAGTTTCAGTTAAAATATTTTCTAATTTAGCACGAACATTTGATTAACAAAAAATGCGTTAAAAAAACATCATTGCAAAAAACTGGAACCCGTAAGGACTCGAACCCCCGCCTTAGTCAATGGAAAGCAACGATTTATCCACTCAGCTATTTTATGTCTTAATCCGACCGTCGAAAAAGTTGTTTATAAAACTATATTGTTTATTAGCGTACCGATGCATCTTTGTTTACGTCTGACTATTAAAACTTGTCTTGAAATAAAACACTTTTTCTTAGTGAGAAAGATAAAAACTAAATTATTTAAAAGCATTCCTTACCGAGTACGATAGTTCACTAAACAAAACATAAATTACGTTTTTAGAATAATTATTCATCGATTTTTATATCACATTAATATTCCCGAAACGACATACGTTATACATTTTAAAATTCATTATATATATTTAGTCTTAACACTATATACTAGTAACGTTTTTATCATCTCCGACATAATTTTTAAAGTTTAAATGGATTCTGAAGAAAACCTATTATTCAACTGTTATCAGTCTGCACAAAAGCATTTTATATATCAAATATATTAAATTTTTGTTGCGAACCTTTGTTTTTTAAAACCCACTAAAGGATTTATACTGATAAGCTAATAATAATATCCATAAGGATTAAAATATCAATTCGTTATATTATTTATTTTACAACAAAATTTCACAAAACCACCGAAACTTATCAAGTATTATTGTAAATTGCGTCTTAAGACATACAAAATGTATTCGTTATCTCTTTCTCACACATATCGAGTGCGTATAATGCCACCTCCCTTGGACCGTCTTAAGTCAAATAGATTTATTTTAAAGAATAATAGCCTTTATGAAGAAGTGTTTAAGATTTTACTGTAAACGCATGTGTCATTTTTCGTTATTTCTTTAGCAGAGTAATCTCGTGTAATCCAGTAGTAATAATTTTGGCCGTTAGAGGCGTAACTGGCTCGCTGTATGAAATAAAGGAATATGATGTAAATTTGCTAACCCAAGAAATGCAACGTATTTTTTTTAAATGTGTTTTTTCCTAATAATAATGTAACATAAAACATTACTTTCAATGTCAAAAAAAAGGTAAGCTGCAAATAATCGATTATAAGGAGAATTCGCCCCTGCTAGCTAAACATCACCGGGAAGGGAGAGTTAAACCTATTAAAAATATATATAATCAAAGTGCATTTTTTTTTCATTTTACCTCGAATTGACTTTCAGTACGTTCGGAACTTTCAAGTTTTTACTGACCATATTACCAACGTTTTATAATCGTTTATTATCATGTCATTAAGTGTGTAATATATTAAAAATAATGTAGAATTATTTAAAAAATCTTCGCCTTAGATTTAAAAAAAAACGGCAGAAAAAATATAATGTTATGATACTCTTTCAGTAATACAACAATTCTTGATTTCCTGTGTCTGTACATGGACGTTAGTGACAAGTTTCTAGATTCTTCCAGGCAGCATTTTCTTCTGCGAAGAAAAAAATGTCTCTGTTATTGTATATAAAACTCGAGTCTTTATTTACTATATTTTTATATTTGTCAGCGGAATAAAAAGTTTTTCTCTTTTTGTGTTCGGATTCTGAGAACTGACAAAATGTTTGCGCTGAGAAAATTTCTCTTAACACCACGTGAATAGAATTCGTTCAAAACATGTTTATGATTTCATTCAATCAATACATTCACGCGATATATTTTTATCATTTAACTACTAGGCAAAAAAAAAACTCTAGGTATTTTTTTTAAGACATTATTTTAAATGAACTCATTAAATTACTGTAATGTTAAAATAACCGATAGTAATAATTCATTATTTAGGTATTATTGTTAACACAATAGTGAAATTTAATTTTTTTACAATTTTCAAGTAATAAGGGTCTATGAAATACTGTCGAGTAAAAAAAACACTTATTACGTATTAGTAGCATGAAATATATATATTTTTTAATTTCCACGAAAACGCGGTCATTGCATTGGCCACGCCCCTAATTCGTCATGATTCATATTAATTTTTAACTTTGTTTTCCGTTTAAATTTTTATAAATTATTGTCACGAATCTTGACGTCACAATTATCAATGCCAAACATGTGGCGTTTTTCTAGAGACATATTTTTTACAATTTCTTTTTTAAAGTTGTGTATGAAAACATTTCTCCACAATATCTATAGTGGTTTTTGAAAATACAATTGATTTTTCCAAAATCATTTCACTTTTTTTTTTATTGGTATTCGTAGTATGTGTCCTTATTATTCTCCTTTTAGATGTATTTTTTCTACAAAATCAAGAAAAGAGTTTTGCGTTGGTAAGGGCATCAGATCGAAAGAACGGCTAAAAATATTATCGATGCTAATGTTGATGGATTTGTCGGCCTCGTGATGTAATGGTCAGCGCGTTTCCCTGCCATGCAAAAGATCTCGGGTTCGATTCCCCACGTGTTTGACATGAAATATTTATTTAAAATGGTGTTTTTACAATAGTATATTTCATAAACCCGGATCTTCATGTTACGAAAATGATCAAGATTCACCGCGATTGGTGTACCAATGCAGTAACCTATGCATCATTAGATGCGGAAAGGGAACGATGTTGATGATGATGTGTTGATGGATGCAAGAATGAGAAAGACCGAGAAAGACATGACATGATCTATCAAGTCCAATAAGTACTTGAATATAGACATGTCCAAAGTCGGAACAATGGGCGCACGTGCATGAGAAGATGTATGAATCTAGAGAAAGCGAAATCTGTATGCAAATGCTGAGTTATACGGCGTTCTATTCTTTCTGCCTGGCCTTGCGGAGAAAGGCCGTGATGGTTTGTTTGTTGTTTGTTTTGAATCTTAACAGGGTACGTATTCTGAAGGGAAGTTAAAATTTATCTTCAATTTTATCTACAAAGTAAAATTAGGTGTTCTATATAAATAGAATATGTTAACAATTTTTTTTCTAAACATGTTTAATTACCGCTTACTGACGAAGATACTTGGAATTTTCATGCAAATATACACACTTTCGTACATAAATATCAATATTAGTTGATACCATTTCAGTATATACCGATGAAGATAGCCGTTCATAATCGCGGCCCAGATCCGTGTAGTATGCGCGGCTGAGAAAAGTGTTGTGTATAGAGTTTAGGTATTTTAAGTAGAATTATCTCAATACTATAGAACTCCATTTATCCGAAACCCAGTCGCCCAGATTGCTAAATATTCAGATCGTTGTCAGGAAATAGAAAATAAACGAGAAGTTTTTCAAATGAATATAAAACATCTTTGTTTTTAACCACTTTTTTTTTTCTACCAACCGGTTTCAAAGCTAAACAAACTTTATCAATTTAAATTTGTAATTAACTAATGAATCGTATTCTAATTTATTTTAAAGTCGTTTTATATTAATTTATTTCATTATAATAAGAAACCACAATTTTAGTGCTTCAAATTTAAATGATTTTAATTCAATTGTGCAATAAACTTTGGTGGACATGTTTAAGTAAGTTTTTAATGTGGTTCAAATTCGCCGTATTATAAAAGCAATAGAATCTGATACTCGTTAATCCGGATAATTGTACTCTTACTGTAATTAATTGGAATGTTTTTAAAAAAATCTACCACTTGTTTACAACATAACCTTAGTGTCTTAAGCTAGGGTTTCCTAGGACAGCGGTGCCCGTATTTTAACGGCCGTAGTGAACGGTGATGCAGTGGACAGCCGTCGTAAAGGTGATTAGAGAGTGGTTTCCTAGGAAAACGGTGTTAAATGGTGTTGATAACACCGTTTTCCTAGAAAACCACACTCTAGTCACCTTTACGACGGCTGTCCACTGCATCACCGTTCACTACGGCCGTTAAAATACGGGCACCGCTGTCCTAGGAAACCCTAGCTTTACGTCTTACACCATTGCAGTGTTAACATTATTATACAAGCATTATTTTTATTAAATTGAATAAACTAAACTTTTATACAATATTATATTATATATTTACAAGTATTTAACAATAATTTATTATATGTATGAAAATATTAACAATTATTATTCATATAAGTCCTTCTGAACTCCATAATATGTACAGTGCATATTGATGAATTAACCATTGAGTTACAATACATATTAAAATCATAAACATTTTCTCCCTTCTCTGTTTGTCCCTGTACTAACACGTTTAATACAAATCATTTTTTTAAAATACAAATAGAAAACGATTTTTAGTACCTCGATAGTCAATATGAAAAATCTACTTTTTTTATTCAGATCCTCAGCATACGTCTCTCTTGTTCACAATTTGAATTATAATAATTTATCACAACGTTTAATTTATATTGGGACATGTTATATTTATTTATTTTTTTATTCACAAATTTCATAAAAAGTACCTACATGTTTTTGTAAAATTCTAAACATTTCTACTTTTACACATCTAGTAAATGTTATCACTGTAACTCTCCAAAAAAAGAGACTCTTGTGCTTGGAGAGTGACTTACACTGTTTTAGTTGTTTATTTATAAGAGTTTATATAATTATAAATACGAGTATTTGAAAAGAAAAATAAAACATAGGATAAATAAATAAAAAACAAAAAAAAAAACATTCATACTAATTAAAATTTAATGTTGTTTTTACACGAGTCAAAAAATTTCTTTGGATTAACTTTAAATTTATTTATTGATATATTATTTTTAATAGTTTTTAGTTCATTAGGAAGATTATTATATTTTTTTACACCTTTGAAGACAAAGCTATTTTGCCCATGACTTGTGTGGAATTTAGGAATTTTAATATTATGCTGGTATCTGAGTGACTTATTCATTTCAAATTCTTTTATTTTTTCTTTTTTATGTATTTGTATAGATTACGGGTATATTATACTTTAGCGATCTTCTACCATTTTTTTGGAATATTTTTGGAGAATTAATATGTCTACAGCTTGCCCACCACATACCGTACACCGCATCTGAGGACATAAGTCTCCTTGGCGGTGCCCACATACACGGAAAATTTGCTCGTTGTCAAACGAGAAAAGCTGCCCGAAGGAGCTCTCTGAAATCTGGTAGCCTTAGCATCTTTGTGCTGAAAGAAATTTATCCAGAAGTTCATAATATGTTAATACGTCTACAATCAAAATTGAATCGCGTTGTGATCCCGTGGCTAGTGTTGCGGTCTCACGAATCAGAGGTTCGAGGTTCGAACCGAACTCTACTCCAAGTACGAGTTCTTTACAGCAAAAAAAAAAAAAATGTCTGAGAAAATCATTCCGACATACATTAACACTCTTTTCAACACATACACCCTACTACCAACACTCCCTCACGATGCATCATTAGCTGAGTATGGGATTTTTACTACAGTTTTCATTGTTTTCTTTTCCTGCCCTTTTGTTATGTGGCTTTCAGCATAACTAAGACAAATTGGCCCGATGCTCGATGTTTTTGTGTTGTGTGTAAAATCAAGAAATATGATACTTTGAATGTGGTCGTAGATTTCTGTATTGAAAATAAGTCAATTTAGTAATAAAAAAATAAAAAATTTAAGCGAACAAATTAAGAGATTTTGTTAACAACTTTTAAGCTTATCTAATTAAAAAACGCAATTTTAAAAACTCTTCACAATATTGTTTTTTTCATTCAAGAGTCACACGTCAAAGATCCAAAATACGTGAAAAAAAAAGTGTTCTCGTGTACAAAAACATTGTTTCCGTAAATTTAAAACATTCAAGTTTGTTAGTGAATATTCTTGGTGGAAGTTCATTGCCTTTGTCTTTTTTTTCCACAATAAATCAGTGAATTTACACTGCAAAACCAGAGCCTTTAAATTATGTTTTGCGCTATACATTTCAATGTCTATGTTTCAACGTAGGTAAACAAGTTTTCTATGTGTTTTGTGTGTCTACTTTACGTGGCGCCTTAACCTAACCTCGGAATACTGAAATGTGTATGTATACGATTAATTACTTCAAGGTCGCCGTGTCATTATATCCTATAAATAATCTCACCTTAAGTCGAAACACCTTTTATTTGTATTAACCCGTATTGCGTGTATTGCGTACGGACCTCAAAATTTAACATGAGCATCTCAGTTAGCAAAACGAGACGTTTAACCTTAGAGTAATAATTATCTGCTGCCTCCAGGGAATCCCTTTAGCTCTATAGCATAGAACAAAAAAGTTTCAAATTTTCAGTATGGTTTTTTTAAAACAAAAACCGTGTAACGGACGGTTTCGGTTTGCGCTTGCAATTCTCAACCTGAGTACCTACGGCCTGTTGTACTATCGTAAACTGTAGCTAACTTCACGGTTGATAATCATAGAATCGTTTTTGTCTCTTTTGGCGACTCTATTAGCCAGTAGCGTATTTATTTATTTTATTTTATTTGGGATTTTTACAGCTATTACATATAAAAATAAGTAGAAATAAATTATCAGTACTAGAGCCAATTAAAAAAATCCACTGTAAATCTTATAATACATCATATATAAGAGAAATTGTAAATTGATTGTAGATCACTTAGTTGATCCGGAATATAAAACAAGAGTTTCCCACACTCACAACACTAGATTAAAAACTAAGGGCTCCCTGTTTTTTCCCCGAATTACAAATTACTTCGGAGAGCGAACATTAAATTGCGTTGTTCCAAGATTGTTCAATGATCTCACACAAACCATCATTAACATAAAATATCTTCAAATGAAAAAAAAAGAACTGAAGAAATATCTTCTAGATACTTTATAGTGCCTGTTTATAAATAAATTTGTAAAATATAAATAAAATAAATGTAATATAAACTTGTCATAAAAAAAATGTGTCCCACCGAAAAGTCTTTAGACTTAGTGGGTAACAAATTCTTGTATGTATTTTTTTAAATTATAAAATAAACGCTGCTCTGCAGCACTGAAACTGAAAGAGTTTACGTAATTGTATGTGTGTGACGTCTGTATTCATGTGTGTGTATGTGAATGTGTGTGTGTGAATGAATGAATGTGTATGTGAATGTGTGTGTGTGTGAATGAATGAATGAGGGAGTATGTGCATGTGCGTGTGTGAATGAATGAGGGAGAAGTTGCGTGTGTGTGGGTGCGTAAGTATAAAAATATAAATAATGTAAAACTTGTAATTAAATCGAAAAGTGATTATTACTCTTAAGGTACGGACTCTGTATATATGTATACTCCGTATACCTTTGAACTAAATTCATATTGTAAAACTGTACTTCTGATCAAATCACGTCTGATTTGGAGAAATTAGATTCAGAATAAAAATAGCATGATCAGCATTGCTGAACAACTGAGACAGGATGGCCAGGTGCTATGTGTGGTCAATACTGCCTTACGGAGTAGAAACGTGGACTCTCAAGGTGGGCTTGATCAACCGATTAGAGGATTTTGGAATGTGGCTTTACCGGAGAATGTTGATAATGCCGTGGACAGATTTAGTAGCCAGTGCCGAAAGACAACTACTGTCGTCATTAAAGCAGAGAAAACTCGCACATCTGGGCCACGTCTTGCGCGTAAGTAAATATGCGCTTCTGCAACTAATTGCGATGGGGAAGATCGAGGGAACGCGTGAAGCTGGAACGCGACGGATGTCCTGGCTGAGGAACATTCACGACGAGAGTGCGCGGGGTCGAGGAGCTGTTCCGGTTGCCAACGTCGCGTCGGGGGGGACCAGATATGGCACAGGAAGAAGAATTTACTTAAAACATAATTGCTTTAAAAAAAATTTAAAAAACACAAATTTAATCCTAAATTCCGCATTTGTATTATTTATTCTTTTACAAGTTTTGTGGTTATTTTTTTACATATAAGATAATGTTTCCTTACTGGAAATCTTGTCTTATATGAAAATTTATTTTCTTTTAAAATACTATATCGTCCAAATTTATTACACATCTACAATTTTCAATTTCATTGCTTACATAATCTTTTTTGTTTTGACTAAAAAGGTTTTTTCTTACACATTTAGGAAAATTTTCGAAAATAAGATTGGAAGGGACAATGCGTTCCGATGTTTAATAAACCTGTGTTAATGTGTTAGTACTGCCTGTCCGTAAACCAAGTAAACATACTAATTTCGCTTATGTTAGTAGGCACACTATATTTATATGAAAGCTTATTGTTATGCACACATAAAGCAGGGGTAATTAAAGATTTGAATGGGCAGTACTTCTTTTCTGCGCATGGTTTTCATAATGATGATGCTTTAACGGCAACAGGGGTAATCTAATAGAATATTTTAATAAAAATGGTTATTTACTTATTTTTTTATTATTGAATCCTGAAATAGGGCACACATAAACATATTCTTATTTTATTTTATTTATTTTGAATACAAACAGATGTACAGGTTAAATGAATATTTAAAAAAATAAATTATATAAAATGTATACATAGTAGAGCCTGCCATCCAATTATATGTATTTACTAAATAATACTGTAATAAAGCGACGACGGCTTGAAGTTTAAACTATATAAATAATAAGTATACTATATATTAAAATAAGATAAATATGGACAAAACAAGGAGATAGTGGAAAGGAAAAGAAGGAAATTGATAAGGAGTGGTAAAGGATGATTGAAGGAAAGTGAGAGTGGAAAATTGCATTTGATTTAATGATTAAACGAATTATGAATGAAGAGCATGAATCAAGCCCATTAATTCTCTTCTGTACATATTGTATGGAGTGTTAAATATATCAAGACTTTTAATTTTTTTGTTAAATGTTTCACATATACGAGGGATTGTAGAATGTTTCCGATGATTAGTTTTAAATTTACGAATATAGAAAATATCAGAGAGTCTAGTTGGCCTGGAGGGGGACACGGTAAGCAAGTAGATTAAGTTCCGGGAAATCGAATTATGTGTGCTTATATAAGAACAACGTATATTTGTTTACTTTATAAGTTATTTAACACAAATTTCTTAACGTTCTGTTTGAATTTTTATATTTCACATATATCAGCGTTACAAACAAGTCATTCAAATAAATAAATTTTAAAAACTAAATATCTGTTTAAGTTTCAGTCGGACATTTAAAAGTACAGATCTCTGGTACTGCTTAAAGTTATTCCGATCTAGTATGTACTTGTTTTATCGGATTGAATTATTTTTATCTCAAAGCGTTTAGTTATTTTCTCCGTTTCGAACGAATTGAATCAATTAAAATTCTTTCGGACGGAATTTCGCCGACTCGATAACTAACATCTGTTATTAATAATTCCAATCGCACTTCTGAATCGTAAAGCTTTGAAATGGAAATTATTCAATCTACGTTACTCTTGTGTAGCATATTTAGTGCTTCGATTGTATTATTGAAACCATAGGTTAATTAATAATTAATAATGTAATGTGTTATCTATCTCACAAAATAAATCACTCGTTGCCTGTTATTTATTTCTCAAAATAAATCACATGTAATAGTCTTTTTTCTTTCTAATTTCGGGATATATAGTTTGTATTTCTTTTTTTATTATCATGGATAACTTATATAGCGCAATTTTCGTAATATAATACCTCAAGGGCGCTTTACATAGTGATTCTATTGTTAAATAAATTTAATTGAAGCTTTTAAATTTGTAATTTAATTAAAACAATTTATTTTTTGTCACATGCTACGGATTTATTCAAATGATTTAGAGAACAAGTGGGTTTTAAGTTTTTTCCGAAACATCACTTCACTTTCACAGCCTCGCACCTCTGCTGGGAGAGCATTCCATGCCATAGGGCCTGCGACCGCAAATGCGCGTTCACTAAATTTAGTGCGTTGTTTGCGTAGAGGTATAATAACTTTTTCTCTCGCCGTAGACGTAGCTGATCTAAGCGTGAGACGCCTGTCAGCTAGTTCATCTGAAATGCATAGTTCCCTTAGATATTCCGGGGCAGAGTTGTGCAGTGACTTATACATAAGCCAACAGAGTTTGTATTCGACCCTCTGTGGAAAACGTAGCCAGTGTAGTTCCCGAAGTAGTGGAGTAATATGACTGAACTTAGAGATTCCGAAAATAAGTCTCGCGGCGGCATTCAATACAGATTGTAGGCGAGTCATTTTGTTCATTGGTAGACCTGCATAGATACCATTACAATAATCGACTCTAGACACTACAAACGCATTTATTAATTGACGGGCGGCATCAACCGGCAAATTTTTGCGTGCATTTAATTTGTCTTAGCTGGTAGAAGCATGAACGTATCATTCTACTAATTTGAGCGTCAAGAGAAAGGTCAGAATTGAGTAAAACTCCCAGTAGTTTAACGGTGGGTAAAGCGGTACTCCCTACATTGGGTAGGGCCGTATCCTGGATAAAATTCTGTCGTCTGGCTGAAGCCACCCATAATTGTTCAGTTTTTGATGGGTTTAATGTTAGTCTGTTTTCAGCCATCCAGTTTCCTATTTTCTCGATGCATCCATCAATTAAATTGACAAGCTCACTTCTCTCGCCTCGTTATCAATAACTCACTATTAGAAAATGGAAATCAAGCTCGGGTAGATTGGAGTTTGAATCTCGGGCCTCTAAAACGTGAGTCCACGTCACTAGCCACGGGATCACAACCCGATCTGAATGACTATGATCTGATTTTATGACGAAGATCTCTTAAACCATAGGTAATAAATCAACATTACTTCGTCAGTTAAATAGGTGCGTAGATTTTTATCAATATGTCTGTTATTTTTTGGGTGATCTCGTTGCAAGAGTTATCTTCAGGGTAAACTTTGTTAAACTAGTGGCTAGATGGCTCCCGCAACGGTAACCGAAACGTCGGAATGAGTCCAACCCACACGAGTATAGTCTTCATATTGACTCCAATAATTATTTTCATCATAGGTATACTGATACATACATGAAAATTTTCCGTTGAAAAATGTCTTCATTTCGTTTTTATATGACCTTGGTTATCTTTTGTGCGCTAAGGGAAAACGAACCTTATGATCATTACATACTCGTAGTATTATGTAAATTTATATGTATACCTACATGATGCTTTAACAAGCGCCTCCTTTATGCCGCGCTTCCTGGGAAGATACACCTTCTGGGTGTTTTTCAATACCCTGCCACATTATATTTAATGTCTCAAATAGTGCCTTTAGATATTTTTTGCCATCCTTCTTTTCAGCGCATTGCTGGTATTTTATCAGACCTATAGCATAAGCGAAACTTAAGAAAATTAAAAATAGTATATTACGCTTTAATTCAATCTTCAATAACATATGGTATAATTGGGTGGGGAGGAGTCTTGGACGTGCATAGTCGCTCAATAGAAATTGCGCAGAAAAATATAATTAAGAAAGTGTACAAAAAACATAGACTATTTCCTAGTAATGAATAGAAGATAGTGGATTCCTTAGTTTTAGAAAATTGTATTTATTCCAGTGCCTGAAATATGTTCACTTAAATAGGGAATTATTTAGTAATAATTTAAATCGTATTAGCAATAGATCCGATAGTGTACTGTCAGTTCCAGGATGCAGAACTAAGTTCGCACAGAGGCACTCCTTACATGTTGGTCCAAGATCCTTTAATCTTCTAACTAAGGAATTACAAAACATTAAATCACTGGTACAGTTTAAAGTAGGTTTGAGGTCTTGGATTAGCATGGAAGGAACAGATAGACACCATTAAAAAAAAAAACAATTAAAAATGAAAACAAAATGCATACTGCAAATAAATACTTATTTCATAATATCAGCATATGTTAATTTTGTTTTTCTTTTCTTTTTCTTTTCTTTTCTGTTCATGGTCATGTCATACCATATTTATATGCTTTAAACTTATTAATAATTAAAAAAGGAATGGCCCAAGCTCAGACGCTGAAGTCTTTGTGGGCATTTTTTACAATTTATGTTATAGCTTAATTTTAAGATGTATTTTTTCTAGTGTATTTTTGTAATTAAAATATTCAAGTTATATCAAACGCTGCAATTGGTGCACAATAGTTTCCTACGTACCGTTATTAGGTGAGTAAAAACTACATTTTCTTCTAATGTGTGCCCTATTTCACCCTATTATTTATATTAATGTAAGAACAAAACTGTCATAAATATTTCTATTAATCGCTTATTTTGTCGATAATGAAATTGAAATAAAAGCCTATAGATGGCACATTCTTTGAAACATTATGTAATCCTACAATAATTAATTGGATCTAAAGTCGAATACATTTGATATTGATACTTCTCGTTAACATGCCGTTTTTTGTGTATAAATAGATGGTTTCCTTGTATGAAATTCGATCATTTATGTAAATGTATGCTCTCAGAGAATAAATGTTGTGGCAATATAAATCAAATCGTTTTTATGGTTTATGACTTTTATCAACCTTCTTTAACCCTGTTCTCTTCTACTTCATTTCTGAAATGGGGGTCGGTGCAATACAAGCTCCTGACGCCTTTGCGACCTGTGAAGACCTATTGTGACGGGTCCCCGTGAATCTGTTCTCGTCCTCCAAGCCTAGGTCTTTAAAGAACCTGACTATTATATGGAGGGCAAGAGTTCTCATTTTGCTAAATCTCTCCCTCCATCAATAAAGTGTAGGACTTTTAGATAGGGGGCGAGCTCTTTAAAATCCTCAGGTTTAACTCTTTTTTTACATTAAAATAAAAAGTAATACACGTAAATCCCAAGTTATACACTTAAGTTTGTATTTTATTTCTAACTAAGTATGCAAATTAATGATACTCGGTAACAGTACTTTCTCTTATTTTATTTGAAGATTCTTATACAGTTTGAAATCGAGTGTAGTCTGTAGCTCTCCATTATATATTCACTATTCACTGCTCGTATTCTTTCTATCTTAATTATCTTAATCCTCTCAAACAGTTTTGCTAATCTATTGAATCCCCTGTTCTTCAAAGGGTATAATCGCGTTTACGAGTTTTATTGTTACTGTTTGGTATTATATTTTTTCAGCGCCATGCAGCGTTTTCGTTTTGTTGAAATTTTGTATGAATTAAAGTCTAATATTTTACACTATTAATATTATGAAATGGGAAAAACATTTATGAAGAAAAAAGAAAATCAAAATTTATTTATTTATTTAATTGACACTTTATATATATACAATAAATATACATATAAGGGCGGGAATATTGCCTTAAGGCAATTTCTTCCTACCTACCCAAACCGTTCAGTTTGAGAAAATTATAAATACATGGACATATTGAATCTTACAATTTTATACAAAAATTAAATGCAAAGATTAACAAAAATAAATATATATATATAATATATATAAATAACACTATATTATGAAGAGAGGAGAGGGGATGGGAAGGAAAGACGGAGGATAAAGGAACAATTTAAATATTTAGATAGTGACATTTCAATCTTGACTTAAATGTAAATAAAGAAGGGCTGTCTCTTACATTAGTGGGTAGATTATTCCACAATCGAGCGGCTACTACTGTGAAAGAGGAGGCAAAAAATTAGAGCGATGACAGGGTATTAAAAGGGTTATCTCGTTACTAGAACGAAGGGATAGTCCGTGTTGTGAAAGAGGTTGGATGAGCTCTTTCAGATAAACAGGCGAAGTGGGATTATTTAAAATATTGTGAAGAAGTGATAGAATGTGAATGTTTCTTATATGCCTGATACTGAGCCAGTGTAGTTGCGTGCGATACTCGGTTATGTGGTCAAATTTGCGAAGATTAAAGATATAACGAATACAAATATTCTGCAATCGTTTTAACTTATCAAGCTATTCAGAGTCAGCATCTGGATAACATACATCCGCGTAGTCAAGGAGTGGAAGAAGTAAGCTCATTTTAAGTAATTTAAACAGTAGATTAAGAAATATGTGTTTAATAACTTATAATTTAATTTATTTTACAGAAACATACAGTCAACAATGATTAAATTACAAAATAAAGATGAAGTTTAAAGACAGACCAGCGAATAATAATCATTGTTATTTATATGTACATTGTTATTATTAGACCATACATAATTATATGTTTGTGTGTGCCGTATTTCAAGATGCAAATAAAATAAATAAATTTATTGTATTTGATAAGTTAAATTAATTACGTTTTAAATTTATATCACAGATTCCGCCCTTATAAATGTTTCATAAAAACGTAGCCATTTGCAATAAAAAAGGCGTTAAAATCTCAAGTTTAACGTTTTTTTTTTGCCTTTTTATTGTAATATTTTGCACCACAACAGGCCAGTAGGCCTAATTACAGCGTTGAATTACTACACAGAACACCCATGCTTGAGAAAAGTCACATGTAATATTTGTGTTCAATCTTCCCTTAACCATTACTTTACAGAGGCTGCCATTTATTTTAGTAAAATTCTTCTCCTTCTACTTGTTCTAGATTATTGATCTGTTCTCGAACGAGTGTCGTTCTCTTGTGAAGTGGAGCACCAGCTAACTTTCCATCTTTTTGGCGGTCTTCCCGTCCCACGGACATATTGTGGGCAACCACATGGGGCATTCTTGTAGTGTCCATCTTATCCACGTGGTCTCTCTAGTACCGCCGTCTCTTCCTGCCCCATCTCACGATGTCTACCGTCTGATATGTCTATCTTATTACGGAATCTCCAACCATGTTCCTAAACGTATTTCCTGCTGCAATACTCTCATCTCAGACGTTCGAAGAAGGCTTTTGGTTCTTAATGTATCAGCCTTATTTTCTATACTAAATACTCGTATGTCATAATGGGCCTGACTGTAAATTCGTACTTTGCTATCTGTGAGCATCCGCTTGTTTCTCCATACTGTGTCTTTCAAGCAGCCGGATATGGATGTTGCCTTAATAGTTTGCTTTCTAACTTCATTGTAGAGGTCACCGTGGCCAGATATCTCAACACCCAGATATTTTAGTGTAATTTAGTATATTCTTCACATAGAATTCATTGAATCACTTATAAACATCAATAAATTACAACTATATAATACTATTCAACAATTAGTAAATTAAGCTCATTAAACGAATAAATGCTAATCAATAAACACGAATCCAATGCCAAGCTGTCTTGTCCTGCAAATAATCTTTGACTCTATCGTAGCTCTTTCCAAACAGCCTGTGTTTGACTAAATCTTTCAAATTTTTTGTTGGCAAAGCCTGAATTTCAAGAGGTACCGTATGCAGGTTTAGGGAAAATAATTGTACTTTTTTGCAGTCTAGTAGTGGGCAAAGCTAGTTTATCTTTATTTCTTGTATTAAACCTATGAAAATCTCCGTTCCTTCTAAAATCGTCAATACTTTTGCCCACATAGATCAAGTTTTCATAAATATATTGACACGTGACTGTCAATATCTCGATTTCATTAAATTTATTTCATTTTAAGGAACCTGTAAAAACTTAAATTTGGACAAACTCAAAATATTGTTGATAAATTACCTGGTCCATGAAGAAGTATAGAAATTGAAAAAATAACATTTTCAGGCGTTGCCTAGTATGTAGGTGAAATAATTCAATTAGATGAATCTCACCCGCATAAATAAAGGTTTCAGCTCTTTAACTTCACAAACATCAACAGATTAAAGAATTGAAGGAATATAGATGTTCAAATATAGGCAGAATGGTGAATGTTACACAGTGTGTAAAGTGGCCACTTAAACCAGCCATTGACAGGTCATAAGCCCTGTAGATGCCTGGACTTCTACATTACCTTATCTTAAATGTTCTTCATCTCTGTTGTAATATGTTGATATAAACAGCTCCCCAGGGAGTTGAATCCAGTCCTTATCTACAAAAATTTGGACACACTCAAAATATTGTTTTTTGTATTAGATACGCCTTACTATTTTGCAAATGCAATATATTGTATTATTTTTTATAGTAAACGCCGATTTTTCGCCAATGAACTGTATTTATTTACGAGGAAAATAAAAAACAAACCGACACGAGCGTTGTCTTAGATATTAAACACGCGTTGACTTATGACTGCGATAACTTGCATGTTCATTATTTATCATTCATCGTGATCGCTCAAATGCTTAGCATGTTTTTCAGCTCGTCGATAGTTATTTGTGAGTGAGCTACTGATCCGTGAGTTCGCAACACGCCGCGCCGGAGGCATTTGCAGGATATAGCCTAGCTCGCCTCTGCTTGATGACAGTTATGACCGGAGTTTGCTAGGTCCGTTCTCTTAGTTCTTTATTCCTCACAAAGTCAAACCACCGCACACTTCAATATTTTTAAAAAATTAAATTAATTTATATTTTCATATTTCATTTCGGTCGTAAAAATTCTTCTAATTCTCACTAAGGTATAATTCTTTAGAGATGATGCTTCATGGAACGACAGTTTGAAATTATGTTCTGAAAAATGAGCGTTGTCACGTCAAAAAACGCAAAACGCGTAGAAGAGTTGCCAGTTCATGGTGAATTGAAAGATGTATGTCGTGTCTTTTTGCGCTGATTCACATTTACTAACTACAAATGAAGTTCCGGAACTTAAGTTGAATGGAACACAAGACGGGTGCTCATATTTTGAAAATAGTTATAATAGTATAAAAGTAAAATAAAAGTGATTCTCTGGGATTCATATGGTAAATTGCTCGATCGGCTCTCTTCTGCAGCACAAAAACGGAATCAATATCAGCTACATTTCCCCACAGCGCCAGCGGTATACCGCAAGTCTTAAGCTAGAGTTTCCTAGGACAGCGGTGCCCGTATTTTAACGGCCGTAGTGAACGGTGATGCAGTGGACAGCCGTCGTAACGGTGACTAGAGTGTGGTTTTCTAGGAAAACGGTGTTAAATGGTGTTGATAACACCGTTTTCCTAGAAAACCACACTCTAGTCACCTTTACGACGGCTGTCCACTGCATCACCGTTCATTACGGCCGTTAAAATACGGGCACCGCTGTCCTAGGAAACCCTAGCTTTAGGACGTAAGGCATAACGCTGCGGAAGTAACTGATATAGACCAACCTAGCTGTTCCTACATCAGTAAGATATCAAATCTTTTTAACTGCGTCGGCTGCATAACTAATAGACCAGCTATATGTTGACCCATTGAAGCTTAGAATCTAATTGCATGCATGTACAATTCATATGAGTTATTAATAAATATTAATAAATATTAATTAATGTCTCATCAGAGACGGAGAAATCTTTTAAAGAAAGGATTATGGCGGCCGAGATAAATTTACAGGGATTATAAATGGTTTATGTGATCACTTTTTCGTCCTATAGTTATCTATTTTTGAACGTTTGATGAAAGCTCCTTACATTTATAAAAAAAATTTACAGGGGAACTATCTATATTCTATTTTAGTATTGACTTATTTCCCATTCACTGTGTTCAGTCACTTAGCTGATTCTTTTCATACGAATACATTTAAAGTCACTGATAAATAAGTCTATATTATATGAACATTATTTGATATTTATTGTAAAAGTTATTGTGGTTTTAACGACAGGCACGGAAATAAACCGCATACTATTTTTAGTATCTAACAGACGTTAAATATATTTAAATAGTTGTTTACAATTCTGAACGATCGGAAATATTGATGAAAATTATTCACTTTGGAATAATTCTATGTTTATATTTTTGTCTATTTTTTATTCCTTGAGAGGAAACCCGGTCTGCCTTTTCTTCAGAGAAACGCATTCCCGTATTTTCTCCCAGGATAATGGCACTAGAGTAATGATTTTTTTACGCACTATGGATATTTACAATTGGCGTGTCTCTATCGTTTTGCATTTTTGATAAATTGTTTCTTATGGGAGTTAAGACCATCCAAAAACCCATAAAAGCGTCCAGTTTTATCTGCCGTCTTCGGACGTACTGCATATAAGTATGATTAATGAAATTGAAAACTGAAATGGCACTGACACAGAAAATTTCATTCTAAAAAAAATCGTTTCAGTTGTGAGGTGCGGAAAACGGGACAGCGAAATCTCTGTTTTGTCGATTTTATTTAGGCATTATCAGTTCGACGTACAGTTGTCTTTTTTGCCCAATATCGGGGAGGCATCTGCGAGAGTGACAAACTATTTTCAAATACTTATTCATCAAATATCAAGCATCTCTGTCGGCTGCCAGCTCCTATGCATCCTCCCAAGTCAGGCTCGCGTACCGTAGGTCTGACACGAACTACCGACGAACAGTCAGCAGTGGACGTCCAGGACGTCGAGAACCTGATGCCTTGTAAAGTAGGCAAGCGGGGTTAAGGCTTTCAGGAGGCATCCGCAGCACATGGCCAAGCCAACCGTATCGTATCCGCTTGATGACAGTTGTCACCGGAGTTTGCTGCGTCCGTTCTCTTATTACTTCATTCCTCTCAAAGTCAAACCACTGCACACCCAATATTCTTCTGAGACACGTATTCTCAAAACTCAGAATTTTGCTGCTTTGGGCCCTAGTGAGGTGCCACGATTCGCATCCGTAGATGAGAACAGGTGTTATGCAGGCGTTATATAGGTGCCATTTGGTTTTCACTGAGTAAATATCTGATTTCCAGACAGCCTTCATTCTATTGAATGTGGCGCCTGCTATTCCTAGTCGCACTCCCAGGTATTTTTTAAAGCTGCCATTTTCCGTTACATATACTCCCAGGTATTTGAAACTCTCGACCCTTTCGATGACTTGGTTTGACAGAGTCAGGGGATTTTGAAAATCAAGGCACGAAGTGTTACGCAGTACATGGGTTTTTGCCATATTGATTTTTAAACCCATGCATGCGGATTACCTATTTAGGCTATCTACAGTGGCCTGAAGACCCCTTACTGAATACCTAATTTTACCGACTTTTTACTTTTGAATAAACAAATCTAATAAATAAAATTAAGTTGAATTTGAAAAAAATTAAAGATTATATAACTTAAAAAAGAGAGAAACAAAAATAAATGTATACCACATACAGCACCAATGCTGCCACAACCTCGATTCTCAGCAATGTTCCACCAATTGGCTGACTCTGATGTTAGGGCTTTTTCCCAGCCGTTATCTGAGGTCTGCTATCCGGTGCCGCAGCATTCCATCCCAGTGAAGAAATCTACCAGCAGCAAACATTTCACTCGCGCTACAGTGTCGGGAAAGCTTGTGTAGGGTTCTATTCTTCTTTCGGGTCCTTCCGAAGTTGATGTCCAGCCGCGGATGTTTTTCATCCAGGACATCTGTCGCCTTCCAACTCCACGCTTTTTCTCGATCTTCCCCCATCATGATTAGCTGTAGAAGTGTATCCATTATTATAGCGCACTTTCATATCCCTAACACTACGGTGATTGTATTTACACCACAACTCACCGGTGTATTGCTGTGTGCATAGAACCTGAAGCAATATGTTCTTCACTTCCACGGAGCATTGACAAAATCTTTGTGCCAGCATATTAGCTGCATATTAAATGAGTTAATTTCAATCCCCGAATGTGGAGAGGATTAAAAAAAATACTTATTTTGATGAATCTTCTCTCAATATAACAGAAAAAGCCGAATCGCTAATTAGGTACAAAAATCCCCGTTAACTTTTCTAACAAGTCAGGGGTTATCACTTCTGAAAAGTAAAGATAGATGCTCAGGTGCCTGGAAAATCCTAAATTTCTCATTTGAATACCTGTTCTAACAATTATTACGTAGTCGTTTTCTCGGGGTGTTCAAATTTTATTTAATCAAAATGTTCACCAGACCTGAATATTCATAAGAAAAAAGCGGCGATTGTTAAATAAAATGCATTATTCAACATTCTTTATTTTATGAAACCTGTTTTGTCAATTTTTACGAAAATGCCACAATAAATATTTAAACTTTTCGTCGTGCAACTGAGTAAATGGGATTAGTACCAAATTGTATTTTTTTATTATTATAATCAATGTGCTATCTCTCGTGAAATATTTATAATATCGTGGTGGCAAAAAGCTTTAACTCTCAAATCCCTGTTTTGAGAAATCAAGCATTTAAGTTTTGACCTAATTTCACTCTTTTATATCTTATTTAAGTATAGTAAGATGTTAAGTGCTCATTTAAGAACATGAATGTAATTTTTCCGTTTCTTAATTTTATATCATGTAAATATTAAGTTATTTAAATCTTTTAGCCTGAATAAAATACCCGGTATACGACTTACCCTTAAATTTATTTTTAAAACTACAGATATATGAAATTTAATATGACTTGGTGTATTTTGCCAGTTAGTAGAGCGTTAAAAACTTTACAAAACTGCATCATTAAGTCAAATCTGCATATTTTCGAGTTAACGTTTTTTGCCAGTATACCCACGATATTATTTATTTTTATTTGTTATTATAAATGCATCTGCATTTTTCTTATTTAAATCGATTTTGGTTTTCACTACTTACTATTTCATTAAACGATTTTTATATTTGGTAGATCAATTATTTTTGTGCTTCGTGTTTAAAAGGTGCGTGGATTGTCTATTTCGTTTTCAACGTTATTTAACGGTTTGCGTAAATGAAAATTTATTTGTGAAATGCCCAAATAAAACCCAGTTAATATTCCACCTACCCTCGCGTACCTTCGTAGGTACATATGTAACATCACTTACACACGGTACAGCCCTGGGCTCCCGCAGGAACACTTCCGTGAGAAGAGAAAATTACTCCGAGAGAAATAGCATGTACGAAAAAAGGCTTTTTATTTTTTCCATCCCCTAAAAGTTTTTTTTAATGGCAAAATATTCACAAGAAACTCTTGAATTTAAATTTAAATTATAACTCTTAATTTATGTTTGTGTAGATAATTATAACGATTTTTTTTACCGTCGCATGTCGGTACAAATGCAACATATTGTGGTACTTCCGCCCGGTTACGCTGGTGCCAAATCGCTACATTTAGGTCGTAGTAAAGTGTATGTGGCTCGTTTATGTAGGTCAGAAAATGCGCGTTATTTGTCGTCATTTTATCGCTAGACATTCAAGATCGTTGTGACTCGGACTTGGGGAGTTTCAGTCGCTGGGGCGTTAGTAACCCGTTCGCCTGAAAGGATGGACCCTTATGAAAATACCCCTACTGATCTTGTTGAATCCGCTGTGATTTTCTGCTTGGCTACATCTCCGGTAGCCATCGAACGGTCACGGTATGTGTTCGGGTGTCGGGAGTATTTCTGATTAAATAATTCAGACGCCGATTCCCAAGCCACATTTCGTGCTTTTCGCTAAATTAACTCACTTGTTCTTAAACAGTAAAAACGAATGGTAACCATTTCTTTGTCTACAATATACTGCGGGTACGTATTCGTGAGGACTAAACTTCTTACCTTTTCGTATTTTACTCGACTGATTTACAAAACCCTCTAACATAATTCCGAATTATTCATTGCTGTTATGAAATCACGTATTTACTAAACATATGAATATTTACGGATGTCTCGGAATTTCGGCCGCGTTTTCACGTATATCGTAGCGAAGTAATATAAGAAAAAAATTTTAGGATCAAGATTTTGTTTTTTCTCGCAGATACGTGATATTTATGCTTCAGTCCACACCACCCTTCTGTATGAAAATACATATTTTTTATTTTCGCAAATTCCTCCACGGAAGCTTTCTATGTAGCAAGGCCTGTGCTTGAGTAAATACATATATGTATTTTCACCATTGTATTCAAGATTATGTATTTTGAGTGATCTCATTTTTATTTATTGTTCGACCATCGATTCTTCTAGTTTTGTAAAAGAAGTTTAAATGGTCGAATGTTAAAAGAGACATACTGCCATTTTGCATTTAATTACTACGGTTTTCTATCCATAGCTTAAAGGATTGACCAAAGAAGTAATTTTTTTGTAATTGTGTGATTTCAAATACATCATATCTTTGAAACCTCGATTTTAATAAGGCATTATCAGTCCGATGTGAAATCGTCTTTTTCGCGCAATATCGGGGAGACATCTGCGAGAGAGTGACAGAAAAACTATGTTCAAATACCTATTCATAAAATTTCTCTGCCGCCGCATTTCCTCTTAAGTGTACGCGGCGCGGGTGGGGGTCGAATGTGTTATTATAGGCACAGGCGGGTAGAATAGACCACAGCCACCGCCCAGTCGCCCAGAGAATTTAATTGGTAGTGATACATATAACTGATTTTTTAAATCCAACAATCAGATACTTCAAGATGATTTTCACAAAAATGGCGCTAAATAAACTATCCAACTATATAACTATATATCGTAGGCAACAGAAATGGCTCGAAATTAGACAGCGGAGAAACATCACTTCCTCTCACTTCTGTTTAATGTACTTCATAGTCCTAACGCTTCTATATACCTCCACGAAAAATTTCAACGCTTATCAGTTCACGGTTTATCTCTTCGTCCTAATTCTCAAAGCACTCTCATAATACCCATCCACAATTTCTCTTTCTTCTCTAACTCATATAGTGTCAATGCGGCTCGACTGTGGAATTATCTCCCATCCACCATCAATGATACTACAGCATCTCTGTTTAAATCACGTCTGAAGAAACATCTCCTTTCTCTTTCTTAATCTCTCCTCCTTTTCTATTTCCTTTTTTCCCATTGAGTAAAGGTATTGATTTAAGATAATTTATACACAAATACATTTATTTATATTTTTTTATACTTAAGATTTTTTATATCATTTTCTTTTGATTATGTTTTGTAACTTGAATTATAAAAATAATACTTTTATTTTATTGGTTGGTTGGAAGAAATTGCCATCTGGCAATAAGCCCGCCAATGTACAATTAACACTATCTACAAAAAGTTAAATAAATATTTTTTTTTAAAGCAGAGGTCTGAGGTTATAATCCCGCACTACCACAACTTGATTCCAATTTTCTAATACACTACAGTTACGTTTTACCGAATTTGATGGGACCGATGAGGCTTCGATTAAACGAAAATTCGGTTAAACCAGAAAATATGTACAAAGCGAAAATGTGCGACATGGAATGAATAAAGATATGAAATTTTTTAAAGCACATTAAAAACATCCTTGCATGATGGAATACAAAACTGAATCGAGGAAGTAAAAAATGTGATATTTTCTTTTGCTTCATAATATGAGAAGAACATTATGATGCAGCTCGATCTCTAGGGCGTTTAATGAGAAGCAGATCAGCAGGAGACGTTTCCCCTTGTTGCTCAAGGTACACCATGTGGTCTTCAAACATCCTAGTTGCTTCTGAATGCTTTGGTCATTCTCTTCTTTTTGTCGACGCTTACTGTACGAAAGCAGTATAGAATATTGGAATACAAAAGGTATTATGGTGATTCGGTTGATCCGAAAATTCGGTTAAACGGGACTGAAGTTTAGTTAGTTATTTATAACTCGTTGAAAATGGCCCCAATTTTTTTTGTAATAAGTAAGATAAATCATATGACGGCAAATATTCTTTATTTGTACCGAGGAAAAATAATAATAAGATTATGAAAAATCACATAATTTTTCGGTTTTGAGAAATTGGGAAAAGTATAATATAAATGAAAAATCACTGTAAATAATAGACCTCAAAAAACTGAAAATATATTAAACAAAATGTCTTTATTTTTTGTCATGTTAAATGTATATATATTGATATATATATAAATATATTTACGTACCATTTACGATGGTAAATAACATAATCTTTTTTTTTTTACTTTTAATGTACAAATTAGTAGAAAGTATCAATAAAAAGAATTATAACATCTGTAAAAAATACATTTGTTTCTATGTAATAAGCAGGTGCCCAAGTTGAACAAAATAACAAAACTAAAATTTAAATGCGTATGTATTTTATTTATTGCGGAAATCAACAGTAACACAGGTTAAAAATATAATTTACAAAATATACAAAGAATAAAAACAATGACAGATACGAGTATCTTATATAATATAATTATAAATTAGTTATCAATGTTTCTCCCTAATCTTTCTTTCTTGAAAAGAATGTTCAAATAATTCCAAAATAATATGAACGAATTTTTCCGTAAGATTATTAATAATCCTGATTTTTATTATTATTATTCCACAACCGACATGAAATACATTTTGTTTCTATTCATATCTTACTAAAGTCCGACCGAAGTTTCGGTTTCAGCAAGTTTGGGCCGCGGTTTCAGTAAGTTAAAGCTTCTATAGCGTACATTGAAGATCTGTTACATATGAGTTATATACATACAATATTTGAGTTTGTCCAAATGTTCGTAGACAAAAGACTGGATTTCGCCCCCTCGGGAGTCATTAAGATTAACAAATTACAACAGGGATGGAGAAAAATGAAATGCAATGAAACCAACTGGTCCAAGAAGTTTAAAAATTGGAAAATTGTTTTCAAGCGTTGCCTAGTATGCGAAATAATTCAGTCAGATGAATCTCTTCACAACAATAAAGGTTTCAGCTCTTTAACTTCACTAAAATAAACAAATGGAAGAATTGAAGAAATATGGATGTTCAAACATAGTCAAAATGGTGAATGTTACACGGTGTGTAAAGTGGCCACTTAAACCAGCCAATGACAGGTCATAAGCCCTGTAAATGCCTAGACTTCCATAATTCCTTATTTAAGGTATTCTCCATCCCTGTTGTAATTTTTTATATACATACAATTTAAAATTCAAATAATGATTAGTTCTTCACCTTTGCTTTAACTCTTTACTCTTGCGTGGACAATTATTTTTGAAATTTATTATTGTTTAATATTAATATTTATATAAACCATTAGGTAAACTTTTTAAAGCACTTTCTTTTTTCTTCTTCTCTTCCTCTTATTTAAAAACTGCTATTTTTTTATTTATTTATTATTTTTATTTACCTTTCTTTTATAAAGGTTTCTTTATATTTATATTTGTTACAGATGTAGTATTTCTTTTTAATATATAAATACTGTTTAAATATAGTTTTTGTTCTTTTTTTATATATTATGTTATTTTTTATTGTATTTTTTTTCATTGGTTTTATTGTAATTATGTTCAAGGTTCATGGAACCGTAAATAAATAAATAAATAACATAACAACGAACCAACAGACCTCGTTGCTCTTTATCACTCCCGGACGGTTGTCAATCGGAGAGTTAACTCTTATTTCAATGAACTCGCGAGGTTTAATAATAAAAACGCATAATTTTTGGCGTTTTGAAGTGACTTTGAAATTATTTAAATAAGTTCAGGTTTCGGAAGAAATTAAAACAAAAGCCGAAATTCTGTTTCGGTTTTGGCTGAAAATCTTGTTTCGGTCGGTCACTATATCTCATGCCCACCACTATCGTGGGTACATAATTTGTCGGGCGAGCGCGACGCCGACGGGTGGCTGCCGCAGGCCGCGGGCATCCCATCAAGTCGCCCAGAAAATGTGACGTCCTTGTCCTACACGCTACACGCACGCTGGAAACGTTAGCAAACAAAGCGAAAGTTCCAACTCTGGAAACAATTTTTATGCCCCTTGAATAAAACATTACGCTGGCGATGTCCCTTAAAATTCAATATGAATTTTGCTGTATATTTACAGTACTCTTTTATTTGTTGGGATATTAGAGGAATATTACGACGCGTTTAGACTTACATTTTTTGCTTGCGGTTTATATACAAGATTTATTCGTTTAATGATTTATATTTTTTCACTCTGTAAATATGATTTGCATGTAATATAAGTTTATTTTATTTTATTAGTATACACGACATAAATGCCTTTTATAAACATAAAGATATATACATTATTATAAAACAATACGTAAACACTAAAGTTTTTCATATTCATCATCATTCCATTTCCGCACATAATGGTGCATAGGGAAATGCATTAGTACACAGTACACCAATAGCACTCCATCTTGATATGTTTTTTTGTTACATGAAGGTTAGATGATCAGTCTTACGATTCAGGTACCAGCCCAGGGACATAGTAACTTAAATATTCTAGTGTAAAAAAATATTTTTAATTAAATATTTCATGTCAACCATGTCGAGAATCGAACCCGAGACCTTTTACGTGGTAGGCAAACGCGCAGACCACTACACCATGAGGCCGACATGTTACACAGTTTTTAAAACGATATTTATATATCGTACTGTATTACAATACTATGCAATACATGATGTTGGTAAATCATTGAAGATGTTAGAATTCGTTCTGCGTACTGCCAGGGTTTTCGAAAATACCCGCATACTGAGAACTCTTTACAACTCCTTGGTGCGAATTATACTCGAGAGTGCCTCGATGATTTGGAGGCCACATGAACTGAAGTACTCTCTTATGATAGAGAAAATCCAAAAGAAGTTTTTGAGATATCTGTACATGGGTGTAGGTATTATCCTTGGCTCTACCCGACCGAGTTTCTCCAGGGTATGCTTGGCTACAACGGTTAAGAGACTAGACGGAATGTGTATTTAACTACAAATTTTTATCGATTGTTGCGGGGTATGGCCGATAATCCTAGAATTTTAGTTTGCAATGCATATATTTTTTTAAATAAATTAATTGAATTGAATATACTAACCGTATTTAGGTAAATATAAATAAAGATAACGTAGTAAATCAGAAATGACCCAAATCATAAATTCCTAATTTGTTGGTATTGTTGCAATGTCTTTATATTGAATACCCTATGTTACTAACTGTCTAGTGGTAAGACCTCGGGGGTTCACAATAATTTAAAAAATAGAAATTATCGCGTTGTGGTCCTGTGGCTAGTGTCTCGGACTCACGTACCAAAGGTCCGTGGTTCGAATCCCACTCTACCCCAACTCGATTCCATTTTCTAATAGTGAGTTATTTACAACTCGTTGAAGATGGCCCTCAAAATTAAATATTTGGATAAATCATAAGAACGCAAATATTTATTTTATTAAAGAAATAAACCCATTGAAAATATTTAACATGTATTGTTTTAACCATTTCCCTTTCTCTTTCTACAAATTATCATAAATATTTAAACAGTAGTTAGATTTCTAAACAATTTTCATGAATATAATGTTTAAACTTGATTTGGCTAGTGTGAAAAATGACAATCCAACTGATCTGGTTCCCTAGACTGTGCAATCTTGGAATAGGTGAATGAATAGAATAATTTGTTGCAGAAATTTCAATATGAAATGGCACATTATGTCTTGGAGTCCTAACAGGTATTCGGAATGAAATCAACAGGTACAATTTTGACTGGGAAATAATTTTTTACCTGTCGTGACGGTTATAAAAGGTGACTTACAAAGTTACTGATACTCCAATGAAATAAAGAAAACATATTTCTGTCCTAGTCCAATTTTACAAATTAATGTTTTGTTCAAAATGTTTATTAGTAGTAAAGTCAAATTAAAAGTAAATCAAATTGGGTTTTGTATTTCGATGTCTGCCTTTAAAAATAATCCATTAAAATAGTGTTGGACATGTTTCTTCCATGACGGTTAAAATAGTAAACCGACTTAACCGCAACGATGTCATTTTGGAATTTCCGGTTTCATCTATTTGTTCATTTTAATATTTTATTTTAAAAAACAGGGAAAAGAATGCTTGCGTAAAACGTATTATTGATTTTGTTATCCTTCCTAAAAAAACCGTTACACAAATAAAAATAGAAATGACGCATCGTTAAACAACCACCAAAATGAACATATTTCACCTACTCAGAATAAATTATTGATACGTTTGTCTTAAAAAGGTAAAAAGCGGAATATCAAATGAAATTATATTTTTAGAATATTATTTATGGTCTTATTTATTTATTTAAATCTTAAAATAGGGCACACATATCATACATATTGTTATGTGTGTTCTAATAATAACATTGCAAATATATTTAATTTATAAATTGTTTATCACATATGTCTTGACCATTATTTTAAATTTTGATATGTTTTTTTCTTCATAAATATTTTTTTCCATTTCGTAATACTTTTTAATTGCTTTAAATAAAATTGAATTTTGTGACTTTGCCTTTTTCCTAAATGGAAGTCTAATTTTGTTCTTTTCTCTAGTATTGTGATCGTGTTCATGCTGGTTCCGATCAATTTTTTTCCAAAATTCTGTTTTTTTATTAGAGTTTATAATTTTATGAACAAATATCATTGTATTGTAAAATATTCTTTGTTTATATGTTAATAATTTCATTTCATTTACCATCGACTTTACCCTCGTATATCTGTTTTTTTTCAAAATGATCTTATACTGATATTTTAAAAATATGCTCACTTAATGAAGTGCTTATCATTGTTGTCTCTTTTCAAATCACCTTCCCTTGTTTTCGAACGTATTTCTTTTATTCGCGATAAAAATAATACGGAATATATTCTTAAACGTCTTGATGAAACAAATAATGTATTACGCGGTGGTCGAGATGTCGTTAAGGGTTGTTTCTTGAAACATTCCTACCCTTCCCTGGGGGGTCGTGACAAGCATGATAAAGACTTTTATTTCTTGTGCATAGAGGATTTGTTTTTAATGTGTTTATTTCGTATTCCTGACGGACTTGAATTCATGCACGCGGGAAAGTAAGACCATCATGAAAGCCGCAAACCTAAATGGTCCCCCATAAAACAATTTTCGCCGGTAACATGTTAAAACGATTCTACACACGTATTCAGTTTTTATAGAGAAAATTCTAATGATGTAATAACTTATATTTACATACAAGTTATTAATTTTAAAAATACTCTGTACACTTCCACTTATTTATTTTGACCAATTAGCGCTTTCACCCTCTAATGGGCATCTTCAGACTGGTGAATATTATACAGTGTAAGGGTAATTTATATAAAACTAAATATTATCTTAAGTGTAGGTACATTTAAAAATAAGTTGAAAAAAATACAATTTGAAATATTTCAATGGAACAGAGTGAGACAAATTATTGAAACATGTGTTGGCGGTATACTTTTAAGAGAATATTATATTATTTGAAAAATATTTATTGTTTTATTACAATGTACAGGGTCTAACTAAGGGGGCTAATAAGGGTGAGTTTTTAAATTATATTTGTTGATTTATTAAAATTCTATCGCTATTATTTATTTCTAAAATTTCTAATCTATCTAACTTTTGACCTTTATGTCCTACATGTAAAATTTTTATGTTTTTTGCTTTATCAAAAGTATGTTTAAATTCATTTAAATGTGATGAGTTTGATAAGTCGTTATTTAATCTATGCGAAGCTAAATGTTCTTTTACTCTATATTTAATACGTCTCCCAGTTTGTCCTATATATAAACCAGGACAAGTACATGTTAGTTCGTATATTCCGCTATTTTAAAATTTATCGACCTGAACTTTACTATTTATTAATGTTTGGCCCAAAGATTTTTTAATTTAAAATGAAACAAAAGATTTTTTTTTGTAAAACTTGTTTTATTTTATTGCTATTATTAAATTAGAGATAATAAAGAAAATCAATATAAAAAAAAATGTCTCGTAGACGTTGTTTTTTTAACAATTTAAAAAAATGTTCTCATTCAATGATCCGAGTGCCTATTTTTAAATGATAGATAATGTCTTCGACGGAGCGAGATATTTTAGAGATAAAAATGGCGCTTTCCATGAAATTTCGGAAAATTCTTGTATTTTTCTTTTATCAAGATACACCAACGACGTAAGCGTGATGGTGCGTTTATGTATGCGGCCATAATTCCCGAATTCGTAGAATCTAATTCATACAACAAGTCTTTTCAATTCCAACGCGAAGTGCGCGGTAATGGGGTAATAGCATGGGCGGCTCAGCGAGAAGGATCCTCCAATTTGTGTTCAAAAATATCTCCAAACCCGAGGTAAAATATTATCGGGGCCACCAATGAGAGATGACGGATCGTTCTGCGGTGGTCACGGATATGTTAGTACCATTTTCGGGATTCTTGTTTATGGTTAATGTCAGAGTCCGTACACAGCATTAATAGTACCTCTACTTGTATTCATTAACTAGACAGTTCCGAGCCTTTCTGTACTCAGTAATCGGTGTTGAATGCTTTGGCAGCTACCCACCGTACCAACTTAATATATGTTCCTTAACTCCGCAATTATAATTTATCGTATAATTCAAATATTCCCACTTCGGATTCTTTAAGTTAACGAACATTTAACGAGGCACTTCTTTTTACTAAAGTAATGTACGGGAGTGAAGTATGGAATTGGAAAAATGATGATGAAAGTAGGTTAAATGCTGTCGAAATGCGATCCCTTAGGCGAATGTGTGGTAAAACAAAGCATGATAGGTGCACAAATTTCGAGATCCGTAAACGGTGTAAGGCTGAGATATGCATTATCGACAGAATCGAGATGAGATTGCTGCGTTGGTTTGTACACGTAGAGCGAATGGACAGCGAAAGAACGGCTGAAAGGAACTACGATGCGAATGTTGATGGATGCAGAAAACGCGAAAGACCGAGAAAGCCATGGCACGATCAAGCCCATCAAATACTTGAAGATGGACATGTCAAAAGTAGGAATAATCGGCGTGCGTGCATGCGAAGATGTATGAATGTAGAGGAAGCGAGGTATGTATGCAAAGATAAGATAAGACGGTACCACCTGTTTCATGTACCAATAAGTAAAACATCGTATGTTAAAAATGCTTTTTTTCGTAGGACTTTTTCAATGTATAATACAACATTTGAAAATATAGATTACACAAACATCACTCCGTCAGATTTAAAATTTACACTAAAAATGCGTTATGTAACTTAGTAGACATTATAATAATAAATATGTACATCTCCCTTCCCCTCCTTATCCTCTCTTCAAGCATTCTTGTCCTAATCCCGCCCAATTTACAGTAACGTTCTTAAAATAAATATAAAAAATTATTTGATTATTGAGTACATGAAAATAACATTTTTATATGTATAAATTGTATGTATTTATTTGAAATGTAATATATTTTCTTTACTAACTTTGTATACTATGTGGAAATCTGTTATTAGTTCTGAGTTTATACACTATATCTGTTTGTTTACTAAAAATATGTATGTAGAACTGTTGATTTACCAAATAAAATAAAATAATAAATAAAAGATAGAGTGATATGGCGTTCTATCCTCTCTGCCTATCCCTACGGGCAAACGGCGAGATGGTTTGTTCGTTTGTTTTCTTTTTAAAATGCTCATTTTTATTAATTCATTGAATGATTTAATCAAAATACCTTTCATATTGATTCACAACTTACACACATTATTTTACTCACTGTTTCTGGCGATTTTGGTTCCCCGTTTTAGTCAAGATAAAAGAATTATCCTAAAATTTTTAGATTTCTTGACGACACTGATCACTTTGCTGAAGTGGAGATATCAGACTAAAAATTGCAGTCTTCTACAGATCTTATTTTCCTCGTCGATAATATGATGCCGATTTAATAATTATAGTTCTTTAAACGTAAAACTTTATTTTTTTTAATCAATTTTCATAAGCGATTCATAGATCCAGTAATCAAAATACATTTTTAAAATCACCAATAATATAAATCCGCAGGAATGATAGTATGTTGTATCGTTTTCACTGTGCATAATATTTTTGCAATGTTTTTTATCGCTTTGGTCGCCCAATCTATCCGCTTTGAGCACTTAGGAAACTTTGGAATTATTTTTAGTTAAACCGTCTCCGCTCGTAGATGCTTTTCGAAGTTTAATATTAAATTTAGGAACATTTTTCATTAATAACCATTACAGCTTTCAAACTTTCATAGAAGCTTTTGACTACTACTTTAATCGTCTTGAAAATCGTGCAAAATGCTTCAACCTCTTAGTTCATTATCACTTTAACATATTACAACAGAGATTAAGAACATTCAAGAGAAGGTAATATCGAAGTCTAGGCATCTACAGGGCTTATGACCTGTCAATGGATGGTTGAGGTGGCCACTTTACACACTGTGTAACATTCACCATTCTGCCCATATTCGAAAATCTATATTCCTTCTTTTTCTTTTATCTGTTGATGTTTGTGAAGTTAAAGAGCTGAAACCTTTATTTAACCTGTTGATAAATCTACCTGGTCCATTAAACCAGCCATTGACAGGTCATAAGCCCTGTAGATGCCTAGACTTTTATATTACCTTCTCTTAAATGTTCTTCATCTCTGTTGTAATATATTAATATAAACCTCAGAGAGATGAATCCAGTCCTTGTCTACCAAAATTTGGACAAACTCAAAATATTGTTAACTATCACATTATTTAATATTATAAATAGCATAACCCATATTATTATTTATAAAACATGATATTTTTCGATGTTTTTTTTTTACCTACCAGTCTGATGATATTCTTATCATTTTTTTTTTGCAACAGAGGGAAAACATTTTTGAGAAGGGAATATGGAAGTCTAGGCTTATGACCTGTCGTTGCCTGGTTTAAGTGGCCACATTACACACTGTGTAACCATTCTGCTTATGTTTAAACATCCACATTTCCTCAACTCTTCCAGCAGTTGACTTTTGTGAAGTAAAAGACCTGAAACCTTTATCGTGTCGGTGAGATTCATCCGGCTGAAGCATTTGGAGAAAATCCAGTCTGTATACGAACGCTTGGACATATTTAAATCATTTTTAATTAAAATCACCGATATAAGAAGTTTAACAATTGTTTTCAGGCGTTGCCAAGTAAAGGAAATGGTTCAGCCGGATGAATCTCACCCGCATGATATTATGCAGTCAGTAACCTCACTTCCCCTTTCAAGTACCATTACTGACGACTGATAATAGTAATAAATAACATATTTTCCAAGAGACATCACACATCACAACATTTGTAATTTGTTGTTTTATTTATCATGTGGGTGAGATTCATCCGGCTGAACCAATTCACCTACTAGGCAAAGCCTGAAAACAATTTTCCAATTTTCATACTTCTTTTACCAGATTCAACAATGTTTTAAGTATGTCCAAATGTTTTCAGACTGGTTGAATTTCCTCCCTAGGGAGTTATTCAGATCTAAATTTGTTGCAACAGAGGGAAAAATATGGAAATCTAGGCATTTACCCTACAATAAAAACGAATTATTTGAATGGACAACAATCCAATATGTCTAATTGTGCTATTTTTTTATTGATGAATAGCAATGCATATTTGGAATACTTCCATAAAAAATAAAAATTTCAAAAGTTAATTTAAAAAAAAAAATGAGAATCAAAAACGACTGTCCGACGCGTGCGAGCGTTTTAAAAAGATTTTATGTAAAGTTTTATTATTTTATTTTACATTCACGGCTCGAAGGCCTTTTACAAAATGAAAACTACATAAATTACAGTGTATACATACAAACAAAGTAAATTAACAGTGGGGGTTAAGAAACAATAATATAGGGAAAAAACATTTTAAAAATGACATATAAATAGTAAAAAGTATTTTAAAAAATGGAATTAATTATTGATCTTAAGTGAAAATCTAAGCAAATTAACAATGATATTATATGTATGTACATACGAGTATACCGTCTAACAAATAATTATAAATACAGGTTCGGCTGCTTCGGCCAAAGTTTCGGCTAATTTTCGGCTGAAACTGAAAATGCGGCCGAAACTAGTTCTATTATAATCCTCTTTTTTGTTGCAACACGTATATATTGTAATATATATTTTACGTTACTCCCCATTATGTACGCAAGAATTGTTTTTACGTTTACGTAATGGAAAACGTCAATGTTTAAAATATATGTATTAAATTTAGTTGTAATATTATAGTAGATATTTAATTATATTTTTTCTGAATGAGAAAAAAAAAATTGTCCGAAAAAGAATCTTTGGTCGTTCACTACTGTGTACATGGTATAACGTTGTGACACTTACACTAGGTTTAAGGCTGTTGTTTGGGAAAACTCATGAAAAGTGGGGAAATCGTACGATTTTGTCATTTTAAAACATATTATTTTCAAACTCGTGCCATTAAAAAAAAAAAAATTAACACTAGGTGTGTTAACGTAAATGGTTTCCGTTTTTTTCATGATAAGGAGAACGAGAGTACTCAACAAAAAAAAAATACAACAAATAAGTCAATAATCAATTAACTGATATATTTTTATGTAATATATTTTTTTTCACAAAATGATTTCTGATTATTCCTCAAATGAGTTTACTAAAAAGGTTTTTTCTAATCAATGTGAACACAGATATGAAACTAGGAAAAAAATGAATTAAGGCTGCCATTTCGTAAGAAGACAAAGACACAGAACTCGTTGATGCACCGAGCTGTAAAGTTATAGTTTAAGGAAATACTATTAAAGAACAAAAAATATTATTTCATTTAAACGTAAGTTAAAAAAACATGTGTGTAGTAGATAAGTTAGCTCTTAAAAAAATAATTGTATTCTAGTCGGCTTATGAAGTTAATTTTTTAAGTGAACTTATATTATTTAGAAATGTTAATAATTAGTATATATTTTAGTAATAATTATATATAAGTTAATATTAGGACATTAATATATTATGTTTGTACTATTTTAAGACTAAATTGATCGGATTGTGGTCCTGTGGCTAGTGTCTCGGACTCACAGACCAAAGGCCCGTGGTTCGAATCCCACTCTACCCCAACTCGATTCCACTTTCTAATAGTGAGTTATTTACAACTCGTTGAAAATGGCCCTCAAAATTAAATATATGGGTAAATCATAAAATAATAATTATAATAAAAATAATTAAATAATTGGGGTATTACATTACGAAAATGGCGCTGTATAAGTATAAGTAATCCATAATGATAATAACTAACTGGCAAAATGGTAAAACCTTTGTAATCAAAGTTTTTACTTTACTAGCTTCTTGCATATTTTTTGTACTAATCTGTTTCGACATTTGTAATGAACTTGGATGTTTTATACATAAATAACCGGGTAAAAAGTTCTTTGGATTTTACTGATTGCAGAAATGTAATGTAAGCAATGAGTTTACTTCACCTTTAATATCAGTTGGTTCTCTACACCTGCAACGGACTCAGATTGAGAGCGTATTTTCCCCTTTTCAGAGCATGTGTAAAGCCGTTATAATACTTAAAATAAAATATTACCTACACGTATAGTTTGACGTAGGTATTTGTTTTCTCGATATGCAAATCTTTTGGTTTTTATGTCCGTTCATACGTATTTCTCTTATGTGCGCGTTTAATGTTATTCGGTTTCGCTATTATAAGACAATTAATATGCTCATCATGTATTATTGGGATTATAATTGAGAATCTTTAAAAACACAAACAACATAATACATTTTTCGATGAAAATGTCAATAGTTTTATGTTCTGGTTATTCACCAAACCCTAACACTTTTACACACACACACGCACAAACATGCATATTCTTAGACCCACACGCACAATTATATGGGCCTGGGCCGCGTCATAAAGGCTATAATATTCTAGGGTATGTTCTACTAGGTATATATATATATTGAAATACTTTCGTTGAATCCTTCTTTTATAGAATTGTATTATCTTTTTTGTTAAAGAAGATAATTCTGGTTGTAATATTTAATTTATTACAACATCTTATTTACGTTTTTATGACCTTCAGTCCTGCCCTTATCGTTTTCGGTAAAGGCAGGTATGAAGGTCATATAAAGTTTTTCAATGTCTTTTTTTTTAAGTGTTACCGAAGGCATAAATTTACGTAAAAATAAAGGAAAATGTCACAAAAATTTATTTGATTATGATGATTTAAAATGCTTGCGTTTCTTTTCGAAATCTAAAAGTAAAATTTGGCTTTGGCCACTTCCATGTTCAACTTATTATCTTCAAATTATTACAACAAATTTTAGTTCAGTACTTAGTCTTCATTGAGATCCCAGATACTTAAGTTTAGGATAATTTTGAACTGGCGTAATCTGCCGGTCTTAAAGTAATTATATTTAACATATTACAACAGAGATGAAGAACATTTAAGAAAAGGTAATATAGAAGTCTAGGCATCTACAGGGCTTATGACCTGTCAATGGCTGGTTTAAGTGGCCACTTTACACACTGTAACATTCACCATTCTGCCTATATTTGAACATCTATATTCCTTCAATTCTTTCATCTGTTGATGTTTGTGAAGTTAAAGAGCTGAAACCTTTATTTATGCAGGTGAGATTCATATAATTGAATTATTTCACCTACATACTAGGCAACGCCTGAAAATGTTATTTTTTCAATTTCTATACTTCTTCATGGACCAGGTAATTTATCAACAATATTTTGAGTCTGTCCAAATTCCCAGCTCTCCAGGGAGTTGAATCCAGTCCTTGTCTGCAGGAATTTGGACAGACTCAAAATATTGTCAATTATATTTTATTTATATAAAACTTTTAAGTAAGTTTTTCAACAGAAATACCTTTAAAAAATATTGTTTTTATCTAATTTATGTTTTTTTATTATTGCGAGTTTAAAAAAAACATTCGTTTTAAAATGGCAAAATCGTATGGTTTCCTAATTTTTGCGTTCGTTTTACCAGACTACAGCCTTAATACTTAGGACTATATATTGATTACAAACTTTCATGGAGCTACCAATTTGAACATGTAAAATCAAAATCTAATCCAATATATTTAATAGGGATATATCACTTTAATATATAAAAAAAAATTTAAATCAATTAGGTCTATGAAATACTGTAGAGAAAAAATAATAGATTTACTACTTATTAGTAGCATAAAAAATAATTTTAAATTTGTATCTTTGAATTCCCTCTAAAACGGTCATTGCATTGGCCACCCTCTAATACGTCACGATTCCTGTTTTTTTAAAACTATATTTCAAACCATTAAAAAAATTTCAGAACATCGTCACTAGTCTTGACGTCACAATTATCAATGCCAAACATGTCGTGTTTTTCTAGTGATTTTTTTTTTTAAAGTTATATATGAAATCATTTCTCCACAATGTCTGTTTTGATTTTGAATATACAATTAATTATTCTAAATCCATTTCAAATATATTTATCGGTATTCGTAGTGTGTGATATTTCCCTATTGTGCTTATTTTTCTCGCGAGCCGAAGTTTCTGCCAATTTTCGGCAGAAACTGAAACCGCGACTGAAACTCGTTTTATTGGCCAAAAACTGGCCAAAAAATGAAACCGAAACTTCGTTTACTACTAATCACTACTAATTTGATTATGTAAGACCAAACACACGTAATTCTCACGCGCGACCGTGACCGCTCGAGCAGCGCAAAAAGTAGTTCCCAACGTCATAGAAACTCGAAATACCGGTGTTAACTAGCACATTAAAAATTGATGGGATACAAATAAGAAAAAAATGTAGCAAGTACTAGGTAATCACTACCTAGTTGAAATTTAGAAAACAACTCAATTAATATTAGTTTCAAGTAAGGTACCCCAATTAAGAAAATAAACGAGGTTCCTACTTGACACAAGATAGAGGTCCCGTGATGTAGGAACATAGTCTGTTTTTGAAGGAGAGTGATAGTTGTAGACTTTAAATAAAATCGATTTGTCAAATATTAATTTAGAATTATATCCCATCAAAATCCATAACGTGCTTTCACTGCTGTTTTTATAATTTTAAATTCCTCATGCTTTTATTTTAAATCAGTTTAAGCCTTAGAGTAATAATACGCCACCGGCTAATAGTGTCGCTCATACGGACATAAAACATTCTATGATTATCAACTACGAAGTTAGCAACAGTTTACAGCAATACAACGGGCCGTATTTACTCAGGTCGAGAATCGCAAACCAAAATTTTAAACACTTTTGTTCTATGCGTTAGAGCTAAAGGGCTAGTCTTTTAAAGAGCGATTGATTACTCTAAACTAAATTTTATTTTTCTAGCAAAAAAGACATGCCAAAAATCGGTTATAAAAGATAAATGAATGTAGAGGAAGCGAGGTATGTATGTATAAACAGAGTCGTGAGGCGTTCAATCCTCTCTGCCTGCCCCCTCCCCCCCTACGGGTAAACTGCGTAATGGTTTATTTATTGTGTTTTTGTGAACATTACTTTTCTCTTTTGGTTAGTTGGATTAACCTATTTTATAACGTTTTGCCTTTTAAAAAAGAATTTAGCCAATATATAACTTTTTGAAAAACGTGTTTAAAATTGACCGTTTTAATTGTTAGTGAAAATTATATAAAATTCCCAATTTATTTATGGGTGGGCATGCACATACATATAAAATATTGACTGTCTTCAATCAAATCATTCTCTAATATGTTCTCCATCTCTGTTGTAATTTGTTAAACTTAGATACTACTTTTATTGGGTGGAACTTTCAGCTCTTTTACTTCACAAAATTCAACAGATGGAAGAGTTCAGGAAATGTGGATGTTCAAACATGTGTAGAATGGTGAATGTTACACAGTGTATAAAGTGGCCACTTAAACCAGGCAATGACAGGTCATAAGCCCTGTAAATGCCTAGACTTCCATATTACCTTCTCAAAAACGTTTTCCCTCTCTGTCGAAATAAATTGAAATAATTGCAGTTCCACTCGATAATTTATGATACTGTAAAAGATTGATCGATATTTATCGATATAGTCAACACGAATTTTCTACACAAAAATTTGATTTTTCGTTACCTTTTTCGATTATAGAGTACGGTAAGCTTACCTATATTACTAATAAAATTTCACACAAACCCGAGTATTAAAATGTTATGTTCGCTTTATCCTTAAACATCGATAAACCTTTGATGAGTGTGACGCAAAGACTTGCAGAAAAACATTCCTGCGAAATGAGAGAAGATAAATATTTCTCACTTAATTAAAAATAATACTTTCCTTGAAATTTGGATTACAATACGCCAAATAAGTGTTTGCTTATTTGATGTTGTTTGTACCTGGAAATTCGCACCTAAAATATTTAGCAAGAAAACATGTTTTCACAAATGAGATGTTAAATTGACGCGTAGCAACCTTTATAAAAAATACATAAAATATTTGATTACTCTGTTGCTAGCTCGAACCTTAATTACCATTGTATTTTTGTTGTTTGTGTCGAAATGGAAAAAATAATAATTGCTCGTTACATTTATTAATCATATCCAATCAGTCGACTGATTCGGTGAATTGATTGTTTCAACCCACAACCCTTTGGATCTGCCTACCTCACACTAATATTATGTACATTTCCTATACGAATAATGATTATGTTATGTGATTCTATACTCTGTATAGGCACTGGGTACGACTACGGGATAACGACTGAAAACCTTTTAATAGTAGTTTTTAAGTCCGTGAAAATTATTTATTACCAATTCGGTATGATACTCTACTCCAGCAGTCGGCAACCAGTGCCTCGATTACGAACGCTATCTTCATCTGTATATATCGAGATGGTATACTTAACTTCTGTACTATTTTCAATTCAATTCAATTTTCAATTCAATTTATTTGTTTTAAATATAACATATACATTACAAAAATATATTCAATACGTACATATTATAAAAAAGGAAAAAAAATACACGAAAGAGACTCATGTCAAAGGAGTCGAAGAATCCTGCTCCGGAAAACCCCTTCGGATACATGGAACAGATCAATATCCAGAGCGATGTTGTTCAACATAGCGGTAGCTCTTCCAACAGGCATAACCATAGGCAGGTTGGTCCTGAATATCGGAATATGAAACAATCTATGCTGACGCTGTCTTAGGTAATTATCAGGAACATACAAACCAATGCTCATCATAATTTCAGAATTATCGATCATACCGCGCAACAATCGATAAAAATGTGTGGTCAAATACACATTCCTTCTAGTCTCTAAACTGTTGTAGCCAAGCATACCCTGGAGAAACTCGGTCGGGTAGAGCCAAGGATAATACCCGCACTCTCTCATGTAGAGATATCTCAGAAACTTCTTACTATCTGTATCTTACCTCGGTATGTTCTACCTACTTGTCATATCGACATCATATGATCGAAACAAGCCAATGGAATGACCGCAAACAATTAGTTCCTTACGTCATTAACATTTAAAATAGTTCTCATTAATATTTAAAATAAGCTTCTGTAATAAAAAGTGCTCAATTCAAAGCGATTATAATCTCCAATAAACCCCAATTCAAGCAAAAATTGCTCGCTCGAACATGCATTTTACATGACTTTTGGAAATCACCTGGACGGTACGCTTAACGATAGTCAGTATGTATCTACTGATCGACTACAAAGACGGCTCCTACAACGTCTTGATACATATACCCGAAAAGATAGTAAAACAGATGGAAAAAATATAACTAAATTATTTTTTTAGAGTGGTAACTTTCTGACGCATATATTCTGTGTCTGATGCCTAAATACTCTTATTTGTTAATAATACAGAAACTAGTGACATTATTTTCACATCTAGGCGTTCGTTTTATTAAAGTGACAGTTATGTCTTTGGAATCGGCCTTCTTTAAACTACACGGAGTTAAAAAGGTTTGCTAAGAAAAAAATTAGTATGTTAGATAAGTATGTTTGTGAATTAATTTTCTATTCTTAATTACCGAAGAAAACAGATACTGTTCTCGGTTATCAGATTCACATTTAGACGCAATACTACACGTCTCTACTTCAAAAATGCAACCCAATACATACGAGGTCTGTTCAAAAACTATCGCAAATTTTGAATTTCCGCGGGTTATGTATATTTCATTTTCGATTTTTTTGTGGCGTTATGTTGGCACTTATGTCTCTAACTTATGCCGACAAGTTCGGCCATTTTGAATGTTTAGTTAGTTTTTGACAGCTGCTTTGCTTGCACGTGTTTTGGCTCGTCTTCGATTTTTGCTCATTCCAAAAAATGGATCAAATAATCTGTATCAAATTTTGTGTGAAAAAGAACATTAAGTGCGCGGACGCTACTTTATACACTTTTCATTTAAACATTAACCAATCGTTTAATTTTCAACCTCCTAGCCCCTCATCCTCAAACATTCTGCAACATGTCACTAAATATTATTTACCTAATATTAGTGCATGTTCGGACATGGTGGTGTTTGCATCCCCTTTAACTCTGCATGTAATTTATGTATTTTTTCGTAAATACTACGTATACTACGGTGATGGTAAAGGTAAACGTGTGGTTAAGTATTTGCATGTTGGTGTAGTGAGTGTCCCGACGAAGAAACGGGTAGGTCTCGAAACCGGTAGACATAAAAAGTCGATAAGTGGTTATATATTAAATTCACTAACATTAATGATTAAATAGGTGCACTTCGTGTAGGTATACAGTATAATACTATAGATGCACAAGATTGCAGTATACCTTTGTTGTGGCGTCTGGTAGACAGAATTATGTTGTAAATTTTCCAATCGTCAGACTACACCGGCTCGAAAAACGAGTATAGAGAAATTGGTAAGTTTGGTTTCGATCGTCAGTTTTTAGATGAAAAATTCTTACGGCGATAAAATCAAAATAACTTGCCTTATTCGAATGTAGTAAAAATCACTTTGACTTTTTGTATTTTGCTTATCTACTCTTAAACTTGTTATAATTTTTCAAACACATGTAATTATGTACCTACCTACTTTTATGTAGTATTTTATCTTTATTTATGTACCTATAAAATGTAATACGAAACTTAAAAAAAAACTGTTCTTTAGATAAGTGCCTACACATTGACTTGTTATGCCATGAAACGCTTTAATTTTATTTTGTACCTGTCATGTAAAAGCCCTCTGGGCGTATATAATAAATATTATATATATTTTATATGTAATATACAAAAGTTATTGCTACATCTTACGCAAACATTTTGTTTCTAGCAGATTATATTAATTGCTCTGAATTTTTTGAATAATCGATTTTTTTTGTTATTAGTGAAAAATGATTTTTAGCAAGTACCGAAATAGAAGATATAGTGTACATATTGCGAACCGGAAAATGTTTACTGAAAGTTAGATATTATAAAGGAAACAAGCAGAAAAATGGTGCTCATAACTGAAATATGAATTGTGTTGAGCATTCTATATTGAATATACAGGCATCCTAAAATGTTGTAAGATTATATTCAATATGAATGTATGTAATGTATGAAAAAATGGTGCTCATAACTGAAATATCCATTCGGTTGTCGCTGTTGTGCTAAATATTAATACAATGGAAAAGTAAATGTGCTTCGTTTAATTTATTGCAGAAAATAAGTTTTAAGTTGACCATTTAATGGAACACCTGGAAACCGATCACGAAGTTAACAAAAAAAACATTATAAAAGTAAGGATTAAAGAAGGTAAATGGCACTTTTATTTTAATCTTTTTTGTATTATCTCCTCGAGCCTACGATTTACCGCCTCGGTAATCTCGTAAAAAAATTCTGGAGAAAATTGAAGAGGACCCGTCCTGTTCCTGGAGTTGCTAGAGATTAGTTATGAAGGATTTTACTATTTGTAGCAAGAACAGCTCGTACTGTTCTCTATCAACTGTCGGCTTACCCCGGCAACGTGACGTGTGACAATAATAATAATTTTAGAGTGCGATATTTCGCGCTGTTGAAAAGTATGAACATAACCATTTACATTTGTTATTTATGGTTCATTAGTTATAATGAGTGAATTGTGTTGAGCATTCTATATTGAATATACAGGCATCCTAAAATGTTGTAAGATTATATTCGATATGAATGTATGTGGTTTATATTCATAATTAATGTATAATTATGTGTATGCAGATACGAGTAATTGGTAGAATTCCATATTAAAATTTGTTAAGGTATCAAAAATAAAACACTTTTATTGGATTTAATCATACTTTTATTTTTTTTAAATACGTGTGAGGCGTTTCGTCTTGTTAGGAGTTTGTTAATGTCCTAACAAGACGAAACGCATCACACATTTTTTTTTAAAGTAGAATTCAATCCAATAAAAGTGTTTTTTATTGGATACCTTACCAAATTTTAAAACCAACATTATAATCAAACAACAAAAATTTTATAAAAAAAAGAACTAACATAATTATAATATCTATCATGATTATAATATTGATAATGGAGTTGTAATTTTAGACAGTCAAACGGGTGACAGCTCTATGCAAGACTGATACCCAAAATATGTTATTTTTTGGAATTAATTACTTCAAAATGGCCGAAACTGCTACAAAAAACGTCCAGATATGTATCGACAGTGATTAGTTACATTGAATTCATTCTCAAGTAACAGAATCGTAAGTATACAACCAAAACTGTCCAAATCAGAATTAGTGTTTGTTGGCAAATCAAGATGAAAGTTTTTACATATGTAGATACACACTCATAGGTTTTCTATTTAGTAAACTTTTGATTATGAGTTTCTTTTGCTTAACTTAGTACGAAGCATTAACAATGTATTGTCTCAGTCTGAAGTGTTTTGATTTTGTCAATATTTCCTGTACCAAATGTTCTTAAACTGATCAATAAACAACTATCAATTTACAATATTTGAGTTTGTCCAAATGTTCGTAGACAGGACTGGATTTCACCCCCTTGGGAGTCCTAAGCACAGTAATTTCTAATAAAAATATGTCAATCGAAGCTAAACTGGCAGTGCACAACGGAGTTTTAGTCCCAACACTTATGTATGGAAGTGAAACATGAAACTGGCAGAGGAAGGATGAAAGCCGAGTGAACGCGGTTGAAATCTCTTAGACGAATGTGTGGGAAATCAATGTATGACAGGGTTACGAATGATGAAATCAGGCAAGAGTGTAAATCTGAGACAAGTATAATTGATAAGATTAAGAAAGGGTCTCTGAGATGGTTTGGTCACGTAGAACGAATGGACGACGAAAGAATGGTAAAACAAGTATATATATGGCGAAAATGAACGGCAACGTTAGACGAGGACGACCAAGGAAGACGTGGCATGATCAGATAAACCAAAATCTTAAGTCTGGTCATGTCAAAAGTAGACCGAACCGAGGGGCATGTATGACAAGATGTATGAATGTGGAAGAGGCTAGGATTGTATGCCAGGATAGACGTGTGTTGCGGTCCATTCTCTCTGCCTACCCCTACGGGGAAATAGCGTGATGGTACCAGTAGTAGTACACGTATCATGTACTTAAGAAAATACGATATTCAACACTGAAACAAATGTACATGAAATGCATTTAAGTATTGTGGGAATTGATGTAATAAGAGTAATTTTTGACATTTTTTACGTACAACACTCACATGTCAATTTGACAGTTGTTAAGCGCCAAAAATTATGACTTACAGTTTATTAATCCTTTGGGAACTGATATTAGTGTTTGTTGGTGTACTATCTGTTGTTTTTTTTTTTTACATTTTCTCAGTAAAGCTTGCATATTAAACATTGTTTTTGAGTTGATTTAAATCATGGATATCACGCCGAGGAAAAGGGAAAAGATTATAACCTTAAGTGAACATACATCAATGACTCAGAAGGAGATTGCTAAAGAATGTTTTGTGAGTCAGGGAGCAGTCAGCAAGATTATTAAGCAGAAAAGAGAAACAGGGTTCGTTGAAGCAAAGAGAATTGGGAAATGTGGAAGTAACCGGAAAACTAGTGTCCGAGATAAAATATCTTTAATCGGAAATAGTAAGTTAAATCCCGGAAAAACAAGCAATTCGACCACAGAAGAAACAACTCCTGACGGCACGTATGATGAAGCAAAGGCTCATTTGGGCTAGAAAATATAAAAAATGGACTGTAGAAGACTGGAGGAAGACCCACTTTCTCGTGCAGGGATATCGCACAAAATTTGTCAGAAAAAGTGGGGATGAAAAACTTACTGTGGCTCATATTGACCAAACGGTGAAATATCCTGTGAAGAAGATGTTTTGGGGCTGCTTTTTGTGGGGGACCGTATCTTTGATACCAATAGAAGGAATGTTAAATTGCCTAAAGTAAAAAGCTCTATTGGAGCAGCACTTGAGTACAGAACTGAGTAAATGTTGTCCTAATGGTAGGGATGTATTTCAACAGGACTCGGCTCCTTGTCATGTATAGAAATTTATGCTTAAGTATTTCAATGATAAAAAGATAACTCTTTTCGACTGGCCTGGAAATTCACCTGACCTTAAACCCTATAGAAAATTTGTGGGCGATTTGTAAATCTAGGATACAAAAATTGGACTGCACCGCCAATATAAAGATAATAGAAACTGTTATTCAAATGTGGTTTCGAGATGACAAAATAAAAGAAAATGGCCGAAGTTTAATTGAGTTCATGCCAAAACGTGTTCAAGCAGTTTTAAAAGCACAAGGAGGACGTACATCCTATTAAATAAAAAATATTTTATGATTTTACGTCACCTGTAACTCAAAATATTAATAAAAAACATATTTTATGATTACAATGAATTTTATTCCATTACTTCGCACAATACTGTATTTGCGGTAGAAATAATAACACTAGACAAAAATAGTTTTTTTTTTAAGAAGAAAGATGGCAAAAATATATAATTCGGTGTAAACTAATATTAAACTAATGTCGGCTTCGTGGTGAATGGTCCGCGCATTTGCCTACCGTGCAAAAGGTCTCGGGTTCGATTTCCGACATGGTTGATATGAAATGTTTATTTAATAGGGTGTTTTTACACTATAATATTTCATAGTCCGTGGACTGGTACCTGAAGCGAAAGACTGATCATCTTACCTTCATGTAACAAAAAATAACAAGTTACGCTGCGATTGGTGTACCAATGCGGTACCCTATGCACCATTAGGTGCGGAAAGGGAATGATAATGACGATGAAACAAATATAGGTGTTAGGAATATTTTTTCCTCAATAAGTCGTAGGACAACATAATATTATGTTCTCACCTGAAGATTATTTATCACTCAAAAAACATTTTCTTTTGTCAGTTTTTCCGTTTGTTAGGGGCTTTGGGGAATAGGATTACGGAGAACCTTCGAACAAAAGTTCGGTATTGTTGCGCACGGCGCAGTTCCAGGCAGTCCGTTCTGTATAATATAATTCCAAATGTCAATCACTGGGCCTGGGAATGTAATACACCTCCACCCGCAGCTGTTATAGAGTCCTGGGGGACTCTCTGTCAGCCACGCTATTTTAACGAACTTACTTTCTTCATACATTTTTTTCCAAGTGATTTTAGTCAAAATCTAGGACAGAAAAGAGCGTGCAATCAATTACTGTACACGATTTTTCTACTCTAGTCTTTTCTACTCAATGTCTCAGTTACAACTTTATTGGAAAAAATGTATTTTTAAATAAAACCGAAATATTTACAAAGTTATTACATTACACATAATGATATAGAAAATACATATTTGGTTACGCCACATTAACTCTATGTGTACACACTTATATACATAGCACAATAACTAGGATGGGGCGTTCGAATTTATTTGCTACCTACGGAGCCCTGCTTAAGATGTTGCATTTGCCTACCGCGGGTACCGATATTGTCCCAGCGCCAGAATAACAACTGAACTGATCGTGTGCACATGTGCTTTTTTATATTCTCACCGCGATTGCAAAGAAGATATTTTGCAATCAATAACTATTAAATCCACTGTGTTGTGTAATTCGTCGAGTGCCCCTCCTTCCTGACCACAAGATCTGGTCTGATTTTGACTGTTGCGACAGAAGTTTCAGACAATAAAGGTGCCGGAACCCAGAATAAGGTAGGTTATTGCGGTCATTGTATTTAGGGTTCTGTGGCAAAGCAAATAAAGGATAACGCATTCCGCGAACCAGCAATTCGAGCGTTCATCTGCAAACATTATAAATTAATCACTTGAATTTATTTTCATTTTCAGTGCTGCAGAACAGCGTTTATTCGGTATTTTAGAAACATGTTATAATTAGTTACCCACTAAGTCTAAATACTTTTCGGTGGGACACAATTTTTTAGGACAGGTTTATTTTACGCACTTTTATAAAATATGTATTTATTTATTACCTTTGAAGCACTAGTATATAGTTTCGGAAATCACATATCTTTCCATCTACAGATGTAGTTTTAAACAAGTTATAACTACAACGATAAGTTTGTAACTACACCTGTGGATGGAAAGATCTTGTTTTCCGAAACTGTATAGTAGTGATTCAAAATATATTCGAGCGGTCTCATAACAAATTATTGTTTAATTTCATATATTTAAATATGTTATTCCACAAAGTTAATGCCGATTTAACAAATAGTATAATTGTAAATTAATCTCAATAATTGACTTTTCACACCGGTGATGCTTTTCACCGCTTAAATCGATGTTCTAGAAGACAAACGTGGCAAGTACAAGAAAAATGAGTTTGGACATATTTGTATTCTTTTTAGTTTATTCATATAAAAAATGGAAGTATACAATATTACAACTTAATAAATTTAATACATATTAACGTTTCCCATTACTTAAAAGAAAAAACAATTATTGTTTGCATAAGAGGAGTGACGTCTTACAATAATTTGTTTATTTTATTTTGAGTTACTAAATATTTTCAGTAACGTTCATTTTCAAGCAAGTGTATTAAATGAGTATGTCATACCATTTGCACTCGCTAAAACACCAATTATTATTTTTTTCCTTAATCATAGTGGCATATTCATAATGAGTTACATGAAAACAAAGACAAAAAACCACGTTTGTCTTCTAGACCATCGAAATTATCTTCTCTGCCTGCTTTGTGTTGAATAATAATTATAATACAAGATGTTCTAAATAACATTGTGTATCTCTTTGCTGTCCGCATTTTGCGTTGAATTTTAACAACTTAGAGGTTGTGAGGTGGATTGTGGTCCCTTGGGCAGTGGGTAGTGTCGCGGACTCAGAATCAGAAGGTCCGGGGTATAAACCCCGCTCTACAACTTGTTTTCAATTTTCTAACACGGCTAACACACTTTATTAACAACCAAAAGAAAATGGCGCCAACATTGAAATATCTGGGTGAATCATAAGAACGCAAAAATTTATTTATTACTAAAAAAAAATGTACGACTTCAGACACCGTTGAAGTTTCTTTTTGTTTACGCCTATTTTTTTAAAAAATCTCTAGGTACTTCTGTGAAAATTTTAACTCATTCCCGCTCTCCATTGAGTAATGTGTATCTTGCTAAATTTAAAAAAATGTTTTTAATTTGATTGATCCATTGATTCATTGTTCTGATTTGCATAAAAACAAAATTCATTTTATCCCGAATGTGTTTTCGTGTAAAATATCATGTTTGTGAATTCGTGCAAATGATTCGCCAATTATTGGAACTGTTTCGATTTGCGAGTGAGGGGTCTGTGTAAATATTTGTTGGATACATTATAATTTCACCCAGACAGATACAGACAATAAATTATTCACGTGTAGCAATGTATCTTATTTATTCACAAATACGTTTAATTGGATTTCGCGTTATTTTTGCCGTCGAATTAGGATTTGTATTTCTTTATCCGATCAATTTGTTAATTCTACATGACTTCTCACGTCTGAATCTGAAGAATTGCCTCGTTTACATTTGAATAATTGAATCACTAAGTAAAATAATTCAAAGGTCCACAATATACATTTCTTCTAATAATTTCAGGAATAAGAACACCGTAGAATTAATTTTAATATTATAACTCGTTTATCCCCGATTCCGCATATGTTATGAACAGAATTACCAGGAGATGGCAGATATTATATTATTTACATCTGTAAACCAAATAAATTACGAGTCAGGTCGCATTTTTCACCTTATTTTCAGATTTAATGTTCGACCGTCTGTCATTCGTGTTATTGAGTTTTAATTTCAATAGGGAAATATCACTTTTTTTAAACATTTTTAAAGTAATAAATGTCTATGAAATACTGTCCAGTAATAAAATATTTTTTTACTAATTATTAGTAGCATAAAAAATACAATTCCCGCAAAAACCGTCATTCCATTAGCCACCCCCCTAATACGTCACGATTCATGTTTATTTGTTCCTACAATTGAACTTTGTTTAGAACAATTTCATGAATCTTGACGTCACAACAATCAAGGCCAAATACGTCGCGTTTTTCTACTGAAATATTTTTTTTGAATTCCTTTTTTTTATTTATGTGTGAAAACATTTCTCTACAATATCCATATTGATTTTGAAAATACAATGAATTATTCTAAATCCATTTCAGATATTTTTATCGGTAATCGTAGTGTGTGATATTTCCCTATTGTGTAGCATTAATTTATTACTTGATCCTGTACACAGCTTTAAAACGTCGCAGTGGTTGTAAACTGATTATATCTATATTTTTCCATGTTTAGGCACACGAAGAATACAGTTCTGTGAGTGAAATAGAACCAGAACCCTGGACGAGTGTTTTCGACTCGATGGGTTACTACTCTCGGGTAAGAAGCCCGATAAGTCCACCTCATAGTGCAGTCCTTATGCATTTCTACTGTTCGATTCTTGGTAGGGCCGACGTGAAATATTAGTTTTAAGGGGTTATATACCATTAGAATTTTTTTGAATAGTTTTTTTTTAATTGTATTTTTGTAATGTACATATATTTAAGTATACGCACACAAAATCCGAGGCATAGTGGTAGAATACGGATGAAAATACCATCCTTATTATAGTGGTAGAATAAGGATGCTTTTCCCATATTTATTATACCACTATATGCCTAGGTGTAACTTTATACCAGGTTTATAAGTAAATCCCAATGAGCTGTGAGAGAAATGATGTTTCAGAAAAAATGTGAAACCCACCTGTTCTCTTACCATTCGAATAAATCCGCAACATGTGATGAGAAAATTATTTTTTTAAACTTTAATTTAAAGTCCAATCAAAATCAATATTCATATTATCACTTTGTAAAGAACCCTTTAAGCATAATAATATTATGAAAATAACTATGTACAAGCAATCCATAATAATAATAACAATAGTACGAGTATTATTATTATGGATAACTTACAAAAAGTGGAGGGTGAGTGCCGGGAACAGGGTGAACGGTGCACTAAAATCTACTTTGGCAAACAAATGTTTATCGCAGGAGGCTAAACTAGCAGTTCACAACGGAGTTCTAGTTCCAACTCTAATGTATGGGAGCGAAGTATGGAATTGGAAAAATAATGATGAAAGTAGGTTGAATGCTGTCGAAATGCGATCCCTCAGGCGAATGTGTGGTAAAACGATGTATGATAGGTGCACAAATGTCGAGATCCGTGAAGTGTGTAAGGCTGAGACATGCATAATTGACAGAATTAAGAAAGGGGTGCTGCGTTGGTTTGGACATGTAGAGCGAATGGACAGCGAAAGAACGGCTAAAAGGATCTACGATGCAAATGTTGATGGATGCAGAAAACGAGGAAGACCGAGAAAGACATGGCACGATCAAGTCCATCAAATACTTGAAGATGGACATGTCAAAAGTAGGAATAATCGGCGTGCGTGCATAAGAAGATGTATGAATGTAGAGGAAGCGAGGTCTGTATGCCAAGATAGAGTGTTATGGCGTTCTATCCTCTCTGCCTACTCCTACGGGGAAACGGCGTGATGGTTTGTTGTCGTTGTTGTTACAAAAAGTAACTTCAAAAGTAACCTGACCTTTTGTTTACAAAACATTCCGTTTTAGAATTTATCAATACTGATGGTTTTATTTAATGAATTATATTGGATTTTGTTGTTTAAAAATAAATAAAACCATGGATTACTCTCTTAGTGGCTTAAATAAGTTCCACGTAATACAAACAGCACACTTTTAAGGTTTAGGGGTTGGAATCCTTGATAGAGAAACTTTTGATTGGAGGTGTTAGACCCTCCCTTAATCTAATGGTGTAAGGTTTAAGAGCTTGTCAATAATTAAAGAGTTTAGCCGATCATATTGAACTTTCGAGTGATTCAACGAAATGATTAGTTTTTATATAAAGTTTATATTTGAAGCATTTATTTTATGATCAGTTTTTGTTCTCAAACTTGTTTGTCTAATTTGAATGTACTTTTTATTAAGACAAAGAATACTATCCGAAAATAATACAAGTTTTTAAAATTACTAAATCAAAGAAAAGAACATAATATTTCTTTTTCTTACAATATCAATATCCCAATACATATACCCACACACAGACAATACATTTGTGTTTTATTGTTTCAGTAGTATCTATATTTATTGGATTTCTTTATTTTTTAGATTTTAAAAAACATTTTCATATTTAAAGGATAACATTGTGATATTTTTTAGTGTACCTCGAGTTTTGTTCGGATTTTCACTTGCTTTTATTTTGTTTATTTTTTTATTTATTTCGAATACAATCAGATGTACTGGTTAAATGATTCAAAATAGAAACTGTAAAAATATATATATATAAATATATAAATAGTAGGGCCTGCCATCTAATGACATGAATTCACTTATTTATACTAAAATAAAGCGACGGCGGTTTAACGAATAATTAATATACTAAATATTGTATTTATGTTTTTGTGGATTTTTCTTGATAAAACTCCATAGTTAATGCTTTAGATAAAATTATCAATAATTATTGGTTAAGTTTCACTTTCACGCTAGGACTGAAAAATGAACAGTTTTTGCAAACCAATTGTAATAATATTTATGTTGTCTGTCCTTTAGTAAAATACCTTGTAACAAATATTTTAAAAGTTCTAAATGTTGTAAACAACTTACCAGTCCTGAAGATGCCTTCTTGGGCGAAAGCGCTCATTGGTCAAAATTAAATAATAGTGAAACTAAACTAAGAAGTTTTATTTATAATTTTATCTTAATCTTAAATATACTATATATTAAAATAAAAGAAATATGGACAAAACAAAGAGATAGTGCGAAGGAAAAGAAGGAAATTTATGAGGAGTGGCGAAGGATGAATGAAGGAAAGTAGGAGTGGAAAATTGCATTTGATTTAATGATAAAGGTCAAAAAACAGACCGAAGGTTTGTTTTGTGTTATTTTGAATCAAGCCTATTAGTTCTCTTCTGCACCTATTATATTATTGATTTACGAGCAGTAAATATATTTTGTATTTTTCACATTGTTTCAGAATCAAATAGTGTTTCCCGATAACAGACACCTTGAGGTATCAGGTATGTCACTTTTTATTACTATATGTAGATTATTCAAAATAATTTTTTTCGTCTTTTGTTACAAATCGTGTAAAAAAATTAATATATTTACAATATTTCATTAGAAATTCTTAGTGCGCATTGGTTTAAATTTACTATCTATTTTGTGGTGAGAAGCTTGACTCGCGCGCAAAAGTTCCGAGTTTTATTCCCGGTGAGGTCACAATTTGATTGAATATAATTGAGGCCCTCGGTATCAAAGATGGCCAAACGCTAATAATAGTATTAAAAACGGCCAAATGCATATTTAATACATACTAAAAATAGCGTTTCCTGTTATGTTACATTGTTAATTGTTCAAAGTGTTAATGGCACCAAATATTATCAAATATATATATATTTTTTTAATATTTAAATTAAAAAGTGCTATTACAGATTTTTGTAATTTTCTCGAAAATAGGTATGGATGGGGTCGTTTGGCCATCTTTGATATTGAGGGCCTCAATTAGTCCCTCCTCCCATGCGCTGGTCGGACCAGATAAAAACTGCAGGGAGTACGACATGGTGGTCAAGATCCTCGGTCATGAGGGACTGACTAGGATGAAGAAGAATTAAACGTAGTTATGCAGAAAGCAGCCAGTCCACAATTTCGAAAAATAAATAAATAGATATTGGTGTTATCGGGTGCAGTAAGGTCAATTCTATGTTGTGCTAAAAACAGCCAGGCTGCTTTAATACAAAAAACTGCAATAATCACCTTATGAATATAGTGTTGATCACAAAACGGTATTTCTCAATTAGCAGAAAACACTTAAAGCTCTAAAAAAATCTTACGTGAAAAAAATCTAGTTCTCTTAAATAAATTAAGTGGATAAACACTTAAGTATTTAAATATTATAGATTCATTAATTTAAAAATACCTGTAATAAAAATATATGTTTTATTGCAGAATGTCACCCCATGCATTCAACATAAGATATTGCTGTTTTCTGAAAAATCTATTTCAGTTTGTGTGGTCAGCCATACTTTAAAATATAACCGAAATGCCTTAAACACATAATTGAATACCCTAATATTAATATAAATTGGCGGCCTCCTTGGTGTAGTGGTCAAGACGCTTGACTCACACACGGAAGGTTCCGGGTTCAATTCCCGGTGAGAACACAAAAACTAAATGTGATTTTTATCGAGGGTGTTCTGTGATGCAATTCACCACTGTAATTATATGTTGTGGTGCAAAAATAAAAGTAATAAATGAAGTAATATGTTTAATACACAATGACATAACAACATATGTGCATCAAAATTTTACTAGGGCTGGCTGTTTTCTGCAAAATGCGCATCTTAGGTTGTGCGGTCAGGAAGACTATAAAAATCATTAAAACTGCTCAAATATATATCAAAATTCTTTTTTGTATTACATTAAAAAACGAATGTATGCATTACTAATGGTTTTTCAAAGTAAAAAAACATTCTAACTTCGGTGTAGATTTGATTATTTACACTTTTCACAAAAGTGCTATTATCTCAGTTTCACTTTTCTGTGGCTGGCTGCTTTTTGCATAGCTACGTTCAATTACTCCCTAGTAATCCACTACTTGAATTAAGCCCCTTGGCTGTAATTATGCAAAGATAGTAGAAAAGTAAATTAAATGTAGTCTGTACTAAATTCTCTGTACTAAAAGTGGGCACGTTTTTCCCCGAAACCGAACCTGTGATTGATTAAGATTTTTATGATGAAATGGAAAAGACCAAACAAATCATTACGCTTCTTCCCCGTATTGATAAGCGAAGGATGGAACATCATGCCTCTCTTACTTAAGATGGAACCTGGATATCTCGTCTTCCCCTGCACCCGGCTGCTTAACATTTTAACATGTCTATTTTCAAGTATTTGTCGACGGTTTAAAAAAAAAAAAAGTTTAATTCGCTTTCAACTCGACAATATTACTGTTTTTATATCGGTACTAAATTTTCTACTTGTCTTATTGTATGTTATTTTATTTTATTTCGCCCTTTAATTTGTTTTGTCTATTTAGCATAGGTGTTAAACATAATATTTTATAACTTAGCAGATGCGTCATTCAGCCTTAGCGGGGCAGTATAATATATGCTAATAAATTAATATGTACCATTATTTTTTTTTACTTAAAAATAACATTTCTACCTACCCCTTTTATTGTAAAATCCAAGTGAAAATTATTTTATCACTTATAGGGCTTATGACTAGGCACTTATAGGACTTATGACCTGCCATTGACCTGCTAAGTGGCCACCTTAAACACCGTGTAACATTCACCATTCTGCCCATGTTTGAACATCCACATTTCCTCAACTCATCCATCTGTTGACTTTCTGTGAAGTAAAAGAGCTGAAACCTTTATAATGCGGGTGAGATTCATCCGGCTGAACCAATTCACCTACTAGGCAACGTCTGAAAACAATATTCTAATCTTTATAATTCTTCTCTTACCAGGTAGTTAATTCAACAATGTCTCGAGTGTGTCCAAATGCTTGCAGACTGTCTGGATTTCCTCCCTAGGGAGTTTTTTTATTTTTAAATTTGTGACAACAGAGAGGGAAAACATTTTTGAGATGGGATTATGGAGGTCTAGGCATTTCCAGGGTTTATGACCTTTCATTGGCTGGTTTAAGTGGCCACTTTACATACTGTGTAACATTCACCATTCTGCCTATGCTTGAACATCCACATTTCCTTAACTCATCCATCTGTTGAATTTTGTTGTTTTGGTCAGTTTATTTTGTTTAAGAAATTGTGTCATTTGTTTGGTTTATATTTATAAAATGTTAAACTATTTCTTTCTTGTTCTTAATAAGTACATTTTTATGTTAAAATCTTATTGTGGTTCCGAATTGAGTTTTAGCAACTCTCGGGGTTTTGTATTATACTCACTATTAGAAAATAATAATCGTAAAACTTGTGGTAGAGTGCGGTTCGAACTGCGAATCTCTGTTCCGTGAGTCCGCGACACTTACCACGGGACCACAACGGCAATAACACTATTGGCTTGTTTCCAGCGTGGTGGCGGAGGGTCTGGGGGCGGGTGGGGGCGCGGAGGCGGCGCCCTCGGGCAGCCCAGACATGGATGACGCTAGCAGCAAGAGGCAGGCGACCAGGGTCTTCAAGAAGAGCTCCCCCAACGGGAAGGTAACCAAACCTAACTTTCCCTTACCGGGACCAACGTAAGAACCCCGTCTGCTCGAATAATATCGCTGGCTGTGAATTTGAACCGCTGTAAAAGGCAATGATGAAGAATTTTGTATACAATGAAGTATCACCGAGTCTACAAAAATAAAAATAGTCAAAACACAAAATTTTCCCATTATTTTGTGCGCCGCAGAAACATAGACCTTGTGAGAAAGAGCCGAAGAAAGATAGGCGCTTTTAAGATGTGGTGCTAAGGTAGAATGTTGCGGATACCATGTACAGCCCTTGGGTCTCATGTTTCTACTAACAAACAAACCATCACGCCGTTTTCCGTAAGGGCTGGCAGAGAAGACAGAACGCCATATCACTCTGTCTTTGCTTACATATCTCGCTTCCTCTACATCCATGCATCTCCTCTTGCACGCCCGCCGATTATTCTGACTTCTGACTTGTCGAGTATTTGTTGGATTCGGTCATGCCATGTTTTTATTTGTTATTTTATTTATTTAAGAAAAACAACAGTTGTTATATAAGAATTTAAAATAAAAAAATAGTGCATACATCAAAATAGTACGTACATACAGTAAAGAGAAAAAATCATATAATATATGAGACGAGAGAAAAAAAGAGCACGAAGGGATGAGGAAATGGAGGGGAGGAGAGGAGAGAGGGGTTTTCATAATGTAGGTGACCGATTAAAAATTTTAATATGATTATAACATGAACATAATTAAAGGAACATCTACTTATTACACACTGACAAATGTTTCATTTTACAGTGCTTCAAAAAGTTTTCTCGGTCTTCCTCGTTTCCTGTATTCATCAACATTTGCGTCGTAAATCTTTTTAGCCGTTCTTTCGCTGTCCATTCGCTCTACGCGTCCAAACCAGCGCAGAACTCCTCTCTTGATTTTGTCGATAATGCTTATCTCAGCCTTACAATATGTACGGATCTTGGCATTTGTGCGCCTATCGTACATAATTTAACCAAACATTCGCTTGAGAGATCGCATTTCGACTACTTTTTTTCTCGTTTTTCCAATTCCATACTTCGCTCCCATACATCGGGGTCGGCACCAGGACTCCATTGTGAATGGCTGATTTTACCTCCTGCTTTCTATAATCCGAGAATTGGATATTGACCAGCGTCTTTCTTCCACGGTGCAAATCCGTGTTCTCAGTTACTTCGGCCACGTTGCGAGGCGAAGATTCAAATGAAAAAAATAGTGGCGCAAGGACGAGTAGATCGAACTTAATCTCGCGGAAGAAGTCCTACAAAATAGACCGACATTTGTGAAACTTTTTTTAAATCATTCATTCTTTTTTTTGTTTTGTATGCATCTTTTGTATTACAATGTTTCATTTATATACATATTATTTACTACTAGTAAGATCAGGTGGGGTAAGAGCGTCATACTCTTTTGTAAATTAAAATTTGCTCTCTGTGTCCAGAATTTTAATATTTTTATTTTTAATGTTACACAGAATGTAAGTCTATTTATTACTATTTTATATTAAGCTAACTTTTACATCAAAAACACAATGTTATTAACATTGACATAATAATCCATAGACACGCCCTATATAGTAAAATATTTGAAAAGTAGTGATGTAAAGTAAAAAGAAGTTTGTTTATTTATACCAGGGCTCCATGTAACTATCGCGCGTATACTACAAAAAATTGGAGGATACTCATTTGTTTTTATTTTAACGTTAACAATCAATATACGATTTTGGTGGATCCCAATCAGGTTCTTTCCTTAAATTCCTTGTAATTTCGGCCCATTTATTTATTTCCAGTGGATTTTAAGGAATGCAAAAATATTATTAAATCACGTTTATTATATTTCAAAAATTAATGTATTCCTATCAGTGCACCTTTCTAAAAAGAGTTTTACAATTGCGTGCTAGGCGTAGTTTGACGTTTACAAAAGCTTTTTTTAAAGATATTTTAATATGATAGCCGAGGAATTTTAGGTTTTAAACATCTAATGTTTTATAACCAGCTGATTTTCGCACATGATTTTGATTTTGCACATGTGTTCGAGACGTGGTACTCTATTATTACTCAAAACTTCCCAACCCTCCCCCGCTTGCGTCTTGAGATATTTCATTATATAGGGTGTCCGGTAGTATATTATATACTTAAAACCGCCATAACTTTTAAACGCAAGCAGATATAATAATTTGGAGTATGGCGTTTTAATCACAAACTTACGCTTATTATTTTTACAAAAAAACATTTTTTGAAAGAGTGGCGTTGTTTCGCTATCGAGGCGTAATTAAAATACAATTTTTGCTCACTGCGACGGCGGAGCTACAAAAATTCCGTAAAAGTTGCAATAATTGCGGGATGAGTTACGGCTATTTTAGGTCTAATATTCCTGGGAATTCTTAACGGATTTTACATCCTTTCGTGACACACGTAGGCATTTTGGTTTCGATTCTGAACGTAACGCCTGGCTGGCGGTCGAAGAACGACTAAATACGAATTGAGCATGACTGAGCGTTCGGGCACGAGTTAATTTTTTATAGCGCCGTATTTGTGGAAAATCGCCTCAAGGGCGCCGTACAATAAGCATCCCAACACGTCCTGCAGCTACAGAGCGCATAGGCGGTCGGGATTTTAGTTCCTCTTTTTTAATAGATTATTTTTTATTTTAAAAATAAAATGTTTAAAAATATATATTTATTTAAAATTTTAAAGATAAAAACATGTCTTGCAGTTACAGAGCGCACGGACAGTTACCATCTAGCCTCTATTTACATTTCCCCAAAAAATACCCTTTTATTATAAATAATATTTTTAATAAAAAAATACATCAATGAAAAACGTTTACATATAGAATATAGATTACAATTTATCCTGCTGCTACAGAGTGCACGGACAGCTAGAAATCTATGTAGACTCTATTTACAGTTAAAGATACAAAGCGCGTGGACAATTGGAATTCTAGTAACATTAAAATAATTTCAAAAAGTTTACAAGAAATAAAATACATCGAGCAGTCAGTAGTAAGTTTGGCAAGTGTGCGCATGATGCAACGGCACAAAATGTAAACAGAAAAAAAAACTAAACAAATTGAGCTTTCCATAATACAATATTATGGTTTACAATATAACAAAAGAGATGACTTTTTGTTCCTCTTTTCCCGTGGTTACGATCTTACCCCGTCTGATCTTATAAACAAAAACCTGTGTTCAGGCAAATGTAGAATACAGTTCTGTGTGTGAAATAGAGCCAGGATGAACAGCTGAACAGCCGTCGAGCCAAAGCCACTTTTCTAGCGTTCTGGTTCTATTTCACACACAACTATATTCTTCATCAGCCTGGACTCATACTGACATTTAAAAATTGAAGGTGTAATATATTTAAATGTTCGTTTATTTTCAGATTACAGTATATTTGGGCAAAAGGGATTTTGTGGATCACATATCACATGTCGACCCTATAGGTAAATGGTTATTTAAGTATTTTTAAAAACACGTGTCGTTAAAATTGATTAATAAATAATGTTTATATGGCTTGATATTTATTGATTTAATTGGCCAATGAACCATATTTTTAGACATAATAAGATGTGTATGATGTACATTACGCTGTACATTTCTTCCTCAAAAATAAATATGTTAGTAAATATTTGTGCCTTAAAGGATAAACCACGGGAGACACATTAAACGAAATGTTCAGGAAACAAGATTTTGTGATTGGGCGATTTCCAAAACATCATAATTTATGAACCAAATGAGATAATTTCAATACATTATTTTCGTAATGCGTATCTGGGATTACTGATGTTAATGATTTTTATTTCAACTTAAAAAGGCATTTTACGACGAAAGTGAACTCTGGTGTTTTATTCGCGTATAAAATAGCTTATAGCGATAATTTCTGCATATTTAACTTCAAAACGGCAAAAAGTGGACTCCCGTGATTTATCCTCCAAGGCAGCGGTTTCCAACCTCGTACTACGCCCCCCCAAAAAAAAATCCGCGTCTCCCTAACATTTATTTTTTAATAGTTATAATAATAAATACACTTTATTACAACAAAAAAACTATAAATTACAATCAACAGAACATAATCTAAAAATTGAATGTGAGGGTTACAGTTGTTTATTGGCACAAAGTTTATCAAATCTTGGGAGCAATTTGGAGAGAGCCACTCGTATCTCCCTTTCGACTACTAACCTGGCTCGATATTTGGTTTTCATTGCAGCCAGTGGCGAATAGCCCGTTTCGAATAAATAAGACGTTACAAACGGTAGGATTTCCTGCATTTCTTTGCAATACAAAGATTCATACTCTCCGCTAAGATTCATCCAAAATTAAATTAAGGTTTGATTTTGAAACATTTATTTTACTGAGCTATCGCAGGATTATCCTATCAATTTTTTTTTCAATTATTGGTGCCTCCCCTGGTAATAGTCCGCGCCCCCCCCTCGGAGGCGCGCCTCTCAGGTTGAAAACCGCTGTTTTAAGGTACAGATGTTCTTTTCTATGAAAATTAATTTTATTGGTCACCTGAAGGGTATGCATAACAAGATGTTTACATTTAAATCAAGGTTGAAATGTCGCTATCTGAATATTTGAGTTATTCCTTTCTCCTCCTTCTTTCCTTCCCATTCTTCCTCATCTCTTCATAGTATAGTGTAGAATTTTAGTAAAAAAAAAAAATCCATAGTAAAGTGTATATATACTATTTTCTAACTCATTTTCATATTGGGGATTTATATCTCTTGTTGGATGTTCCCTAATCATACGATATTCGTGAGACCCATAGGAGGCGAGCTTTCTGAAGAAGAATTGTACCGCGGATCAGAGTCAATAATGTTTTAGATTTGATTTTAACGGTTTTTTCTGTCTTCTGTTGATTCAGTAGATATGTATAAAGTGCTTAATAATAATAAAAAGACACAAAGGCTAGGATTTGGTGTTCGTAAATAGTAGTAGATTGAAGAGAACTAAAATTTTATTTTCATAATGAATTTTATGTTTTGGTATTTTTACATATACCATTTTAGTTATCATTTCTCCATCTTTGAGAGTTCCTAATGGCATCTCAGTAAATAATTCAAAATATTTATTGTTGAGGGGTTGGAGCTCCCACCCCAGTTAGAGATTGACAGAAGTCACGAGGTTTATGTTTGATGCGTGAGTTTATCACATGGCGAATAAATAATGAATTGAATTATGTCGTTCAAGTGTTACGGTGATGAGGACAAATGGCTGCACTTGAACTACATACTGGAACTGATTTTCTACACGGCTGGGTTGACTGCTCGGGCTGACTGTTTGGGCTGACTGGGTATTACCACGACCTGTAGTATCTTTATAGGCCACGTTCCTTTGTGCTTCATGTCTTCGTGAAGGACATTGCTCTTATCTAGACAGGCATTTTATTGTATTCAATATAAAATGATGACTCGCTTCATCGGTCGTTGCTCTATATCAGATGAAATTATTGCACGTCTGTGTGTCATCGATCAATGGACTATGAACCCACATATCTATAAAATAAATCAAAATAAAATATCTACTTCTTCTTCCTATCGTTCCCCTCCCTGGTGGAGGTTGAACATCAACATAGCAATTCTAACTTTGTTGGCAGCTGCCCTTAACTAGGACTGAGTGCTGTAATGGAACCAGTCACACAAGTTCTTAAGCCAAGAGATGCGCCTTCTACCTGCACTGCGTCTTCCTTCAATCCTTCCTTGTAGAATGACTTTTAAAATGTGAAATTTTTCACCTCTCATCACATGCCCAAAATACTCAAGTTTTCTTTTCTTTATGGTCTTCAGTACCTCTTTATCTTTTTCCATCCGTCGGAGACGTCATCGTTTCGGACTCTGTCCACCCAGGAGATTTGTAATATCCTCCTGTAGCACCACATTTCAAAGGCTTCGATCTTTTTCGAAGTGCTTTGGGTGAGTGTACACTAATACTCCTATTATACTGCCTCTCTTATTCAGAATATGTTTATGTGAAAGATAACACAGTTCCTACCCAGTCCCTAACTGCATCTCTTTAAATATTATAAATTTTCCAGATGGCGTAGTTCTCATTGATCCAGAGTACGTAAAAGAGCGGAAAGTTTTCGGTCATGTGCTCGCCGCCTTCCGGTATGGCCGCGAAGACCTCGACGTTCTGGGCCTCACCTTCCGGAAAGATCTGTACCTCGCGGCAGAGCAGATATTCCCCGCGTCGGGTGGCGCTGGCGCTCCGGGCATCGGTGCGGGGGCGGCCGGAGGGGCTCGGCGCCCCCTGACGAGGCTCCAGGAGCGCTTGGTCCGCAAGCTCGGGCCTTGCGCATTCCCCTTCTACTTCGAGCTACCACCGCACTGCCCCGCTTCGGTCACCCTGCAGCCGGCCCCCGGAGACACGGGGAAACCATGCGGAGTGGACTATGAACTCAAAGCTTTTGTCGCCGACTCACAAGATGATAAGCCACATAAAAGGTTATTATTATTTATCTAGATTTATGTACTCATTTTTACAGACCTAAATACATAGGGTAACCCAGGGGCATACGGACCTCAGGTCATACGGACCCCATCTTAACTTTTGGGTCAGCAGAGTGAAATACGGTTGCTAATGGAGAAGACCCAAATTTCAGATGCATTCAATGTGAAAACGATGACTCAAATGTCATGTTCCCCTTGACACGGGGCAAACGGACCTTTGCTTTTTTAAAAAAATATTTTGTAGTAGTTATTAAGTTTATGTGTAAAGTAAACATTTAATATGATGCTGTAATAGCTTATTTAATTTTTAGTATATATTATATATATTTTTAACTATGAATTGCCGTGTGCATAACATAAAACCTTAAGACTGTCCGTTTGCCCCTGGGTTACACTATACATATTGGTTGTTAACATAAGGTGTGTCTGTTTTTTTTACAAATTAAGAGAACAAGAGGATAAGACAAAAATAGACAATTCATAGCATCTTCATCGTACACTGCGCAAATATCGCGAGCGTCTTGAGCAGATTTATTCCTCGATTGAACGTGAACAGAAGGAGGTGTCAAAAATGCTCACTTTCGTCTACTTGACATTCCATTTTGAAGGCTCGTTATCAAATAAAATAATTAGTGACTGACCGAAACGAGATTTTCCGCCGAAACCGAAACCGAATTTCGGCTTCTGTTCTAGTTTCGGCTGAAACTGAAACTTATTTGAATAAGTTAAAAGTCTCTTCAAAACGCCCAAAATTAGGCGTTTTTATTTTTAAACCTTACGAGTTATTCAAAATAAGTTTTAAATAAAATACACATTGAAATAAGAGGCATAAATTTAACTTGACAATTACCAACACTCACTGGCCGAAAGCTGAAACAACTAAAGGGCACACGTCACGCGGCCGAGTCACGAACCATAAGATGCACCCGAGTACAGTCAAACGTAATTCGACACATCCCGACCACAGGTTTTGTCTGAGCCGAAGTTTCGGCCAATTATTGACCGAAACCAAAACTTCTGCCGAAAATCGTTTTATTGGCTCAAACCAAAACCGAAACTTCGGTCGGTCACTAAAAATAATACATGTTACGTAAAAGTAAACTCATTTTCTTGTAGAGCAGAAAATTTTCTTCCATTTTGTTTTTGGTGCTCATTTTGTAATTTGAAAAAAACAGACGCAACTTATGTTAATATCTAATATTCTTGTATTAATTAAAAGGCAATATCGTTAATAAAAATTAAGCAAATTAAATTAATTTATTTCATTATTTACATTTAATAGTTTTTAATGATTGTTTGATAATATATACAATTATTTCAAGACATTAAAACTATACTCAAAATAATGTGAAGATGATAATGATACTTTATTTGAGAGTAATGTTTTTATAGAAAAGTTTGCTTATTGACAGTATTGAAATACCATCAAATCTAGTCAAACAACAATTATTTGTATTTTTGTACTAGCTATATGAAAATGGCAGCTAAAATTCATGTAGTATAAAAACGTATATCAGCCTATGACAAGTCATAAGCTTCCCAAATGTCTAGTCTTCCACATCGTTTTGTATAGTATAAATGCAAGTTCTTATAATGGAGTTTTTTTTATACTGTTTAAATTCCCTTTCCAGAAACTCTGTACGCCTGGCTATCAGAAAAATAATGTATGCTCCGAGTAAGCAAGGAGAACAGCCGTCAGTAGAAGTGTCCAAAGAGTTCATGATGAGCCCAAACAAATTATACCTAGAGGCTTCCCTTGATAAAGAGGTATTTATTTTATTTTACTCCTTTACTTTCAATAAATTGCACTGGTAAAAAAGTTTAAAGTTTTCATTTTTACTAAAAATAATTCAATCGTTTGTGTAAAAGATAATGGTGGTTTCTGGATCCAAACCTTGTTTTCTTTTTGTCAAATGTGTAGTAAAGGTTTCAAAATAAATTACAGTATCAGCTGATTCGGACCCCCGCTTATCTGGTGATTGGGGTAATCGGGACGGATGGGGTGGGAATATTTACAGGGAGGCTGGCCGAATTTCACCTGCGTCGAGCGCCGCACTTCTGTTTTTCGGTTTTTTTTAGCTTCATTTTTAACGCGCGGTTTTCCTACATATTCAATATTGCTTATATTACCGTTAAAGTATTGCAGACCACAATCCGGACGCCTCAGTAATCCGTCGAGTTCCCATTTTTTGTCTGTCCGGATTGTCGAGGCCCTGCTGCATTGACTTTTCTCTTAGAAACATTTATATTTTTGTGGTACTTTCATATTCTGTACTCTTTCAGCTCTATCATCATGGAGAGAATATAGCAGTGAACGTACACATAGCCAACAATAGCAATCGAACTGTGAAAAAGATTAAAGTTTCAGTGAGGCAGTTTGCTGATATCTGTCTATTCTCTACCGCACAGTATAAATGTATTGTCGCCGAAGCTGAAAGCGAGTAAGTTGTGGAAACTCTTTATTCCTCTGTACAGACTATTTTTTATTCATGTTTTAAAGCGCAGAAATATTTTAAAAATATATATTTACTATAGTTACGTTGTGTGTATACTACTTATATACTATAGTTACAATATGTTATTTTGTAGAAACTTTACTTTTACTTTGTGACTAAGAATCGAGAAAATTTTATAATTTACTTTACAATCAATTAATCCTGTCACAATCGATCTATCTACTCAGATGACAGTGATGTCAGGAGCTTATTTAGTACCGATCCCCACCTACAAGAATACACCGATTAATTTTAATTGTGATAATGGTCAAAATATTAAATAATCTTTTTTTTTAAATTTATTTTGAGTTCTTATCATCTATTCAAATTATTGAATTTTCAGACCATTTCTTAAAAGTCGTAAATAAGATAAGAATTTAGTTATGGTAGAGTGGGATTTGAACCTCGGACCTTTGATCCGCGAGTTCACAATACCATTGGCTATGTGTAATGTCTCGGACAGTTCTTTAACATTTGCATTTCTGATGATATTATTTAATGACGGTTGTTATATGATGTTATGGGTGATAGGAGAATAGTGAGGCCGGGAAAAAGAAAATATATAACTCCATTCTGCAAGTGGTTTGGGGGTTCCGGAGAGGGGGAAACGTGAGTTTGAACCAAATTTTTAGTTTGTTTTTGAGACCAGCTAACTCGCAATACACTTTCACTCAGCAGATTATTCAAATTGCAGATTTTGCTTGTTAAAATGAAGGTTTACATGTTTTAACATTATTTTCTGCATTAATGTTTATTCACATTTTTACTGCAAATGTTTTCTGATTTATAAGTTATTTATTTTGGCACAAAACTGATGTTTTCAATATAAAAATGGATTCTAATTTACCATTTTTGAATTCATTTTTAAATATTCCCTTTATTACGTTATACATATTTTTAGTTTGGTCTTTTTCTCACCTAATCTTTTTCTCAAAATAAATATAAAATGCTTCCAAAAAAAAAATTTAATCACAAGAGTTTTTTTGCTTTACTTTTATCTACATTTTTTTTGAGTCTTCTAACATAATAACTTTATATTTTTTAACTATGTACCTATGTAGCTTAGGAAAGTTTTAAAAATTAGTAGTCTCATCTCAGTATTTTTTTTAATAGGTGGAATTGTAATGTTATATCAATTTAAATTGTTTTACAAAAAAATATACCAAAAAAGGCCCCTTATTTTGTAACTTCTTTCAATTGGTATTTTCACACACATAAATTTATGTAACATCACAATCAGTGTGTTTATTTCAGTTTGATATTATTTCGTTATATAACGACAAACTAATACGAACTTTGGTACTATTATATATTTTAACAAATTATGTTCTCAATGAACTCCAAATACTTCATGATTTATGTTTTTTATAAAGTATTGATGGAAAATACGATTAATACTTAAGCAAAAATAAATCGATGAAAAAATTCCTTTTCAAAAAGGCACATTCAATTAATTATTTTTGTTATACAAGGGTTGTGTAAAAAATAAGGTTCCCAATGCTGTAAACTCGTTGTGCAAAATGCTAGACGAAATCCGGCAACACCGCTGTGTGCACTGGTTACCCCACTCTAGATCCCGCCTTAGACTGTTGTAAGCTGCGACTTTCAGTGCCGGCCTGACAGCCATCCGCGATGCAACCCTTTATCGCTGTCACCGCCAGGTGAGAAGTTCGTGCAGTAATCCGATTTTTGCACACTAAAAAGTTACCACCGGTTGATATTCATTGGCAGTTGTGTGAAGTTTATGGGGAAGCTTGTATCAGCGTTCAACACGTCTGCAAATGGTGTAGGGAGTTCTCCGATGGGCGCACAGACATTCACAATGAGCAAAAAAGCGGAAGGCCATCGATCTCGGACAAAGTTGTGTCGAAGATTGAGCGAATTCTGTTGGAAGATCGGAGGATAATGATTCGGGAACTGGCTACCCGGGCTCCTGGGGTCGGAGAGGAAGACTGACGAAAGGCGTTAGACTGCACCACGACAATGCGCGCCCGCATGTCTCTCGCCAAACCAAGAATTTAATCGAAAATTTTGGCTGGGATCTCGTTGAACAGGCTCCCTACAGCCCTGATCTTGCACCGAGTGACTTCCACTTGTTTTCAAAATTAAAGCAACACTTGGGTAACAACGCTTCAAGACTGATGAAAGAGTGCAGGAAGCGGTCACCAAATTCCTCCACGGACTGGTGGCGGACTTCTTTGAAGCTGGATTCCAAAAGTGGATTAGTCGTCAACAAAAATGTGTTGAAAAATCTGGTGATTATGCTGAAAAATAGTTAAGAAATTAAGCTTTCCAATGATATATTTTTCAGTTCAAATAAAAAATGCCTTAAACCTGAAAAAAAAATACAAACCTTATTTTTTACACAACCCTCGTATATGTACTTGTTATGTTTGCAAATAAGTATTAATCATTTTCATCATACGCTTTAATGTAATATGTGTTGATATTTTATATTTTATTATACTCCCCAATATGTGTTGAAGGTAATAAAAAAGTTTTAGTTTTTTAATAACAACTAACCTTTTAATAAAATCCAAATTAAGCAATAAATTTAATAAAAATAAAATTGCTCTTTAAAAATTTTTAAATATGCATTTATTTGTGGTTTCCATATATTTATTTGACTGTAATATTTTGTTTAATTAATTATTTATTCATTAATATATCGACAGTAAAAAGGCTAAATGACTGGTGGATCATAAAGTGAATTTTGCAGGAGTCACTTATTTTTATTACGAATAAATTCCAAAACCATGTAGGTAAGATAGTTGTTATGTAAAAATATTAGAGCTTTGTAGGAGATGTATCAAAAATCGATTTTAATACTAACCCGCCTCTAACTAGGCCTCTTTACCATCGATATGCTTCGAGAAGGTAAGCATTTAGAATATGTAAAGCAAAATTGAAATGTTTCTCAGCTTTTTAATTTAGTATGGTCATTTTATTAGAGAATGTCAATTAATTTTATTTTCATATCTCTACTACTAAATATAATAAGTTCATATTTATTTTGTGTAATGCAGAATGAAAATTGCAATTTTTGCAAATATATATTTGATAGTACACATACCCTTAAGACTTTAAATAAAGTATTTATTTATCGAGTAAAGTTATTATTATTTAATTTAAATTTTTTTCTAATAATATATACAAATTTCAGCATTGGAATGTGAATGTGAATTCCAGAAAATAAATGGTGTTCCAATCAATAATATAAATATTGTTTAAATAGTTGAGGGCTGCGCGCACGTGTGTGTATAAAGAAATAAGTGTGAAGCGTGGTTGTGTGGGTTTCCAGCGTGGGTTGTCCTGTGGCGCCCGGGTTCACCCTCAGCAAGGTGTTCTCAGTTCGCCCCCTCCTGGCCGACAACAAGGACAAGCGCGGCCTCGCTTTGGACGGACAGCTGAAGCACGAGGACACCAACCTTGCCTCTTCCACTGTGTGAGTGCGCCACTTCACCTCCCGCCGATGGCTTCTTTGTTACCTTGCACTTACCAGTTCACATTCTGGATTACCTAAACTCTGTGAAATAATACACCGATCGATATCCTTGTGCCAAACTGTTTCATTCCTTTATTTATTAATCGACAATAGTTACATATAATGATTTTATATCTTATCCAGAATGTGCATTCAATGAACTGTGAATTTATCGCAATAAATCTTCTGCTCCATCAATATTTTAATAAACACAACAGCCAACTATGAGCCATGTATTGATTTATAGTACATGGTGTAAAATTGCGTACTGCAGTCAGCCCTGTAACTGACATATAACTTGACTCGCGCATTGCATTAATTATGTTGAGCCAAAAATGATGTTTCATTTTTCATACTGTTTGTGCAAGGTAATAGGGAGGGTTATTGCGGGACAGGAGTAATGGTGTGGTGTACGGGTAGCAGTGTAATGTTTTCCTTTTTCTCGATTCTATTCCCGTAGCTCCACGTAACAGTTTGACCTGACCGGTGTTGTGCATCTCTCCGCTTCCACTCCAGTAATCTTATGTAGTTCACAGCCTAATCTACATGTTCCTGTTCCAACTCAATTCAATACTATTATTAAGTTGGTCACATTGATAACTTTAAATGTCGATAATCAAATAAATTATTTTGCAGTCAATCCAGTATTAGTCATACTCCAGCTAGCGAGGAGAAATTACTCTAGTAATATATAGTTTTAAAATACAGTTAAACGTGTACTACAAATTTTATTTTGAAGTTGTGCGTATTTTTAATAGGTAATCCAAAATAAACCAGTATTGCAAATTTTTTATACTTAGTTGTGTTTAATTTTGTGAAGAGGCTCATTCTTTTTATCCTGAGTACAGCAGAGTTGAATGCTGAAAAACTTCTATTTAATTTGATTAGATTTTGATTTACCTAAACTTGTAAAAAAAATCTAATGAAAATAATATTCAAGCATATTGTAACTGCAGATTGAGTAATAAAATATATTGTATATTTTTTATAATTTACGAATAAGATATATCTTTACTTGGTTCTTTTAATTGACCACGGATAATGGTTTTGAGTTGATGTGGACAATTCCGCAAGGAAAGGAAGGTAACGAGTAGACCAGCCTCTATATCCCTAAATTGTTATCTAATACCTGTAGTCACTAAAGTATCTGCTTGTTTCTTTTTTGGTTTGGTTTGCGTTGTTGCTCGGTGGTGGTGGAACAGGGAGGGGTGTCCCATCGGGCCGGGCTTCACGTTGAGCAAAATATTCATAGTGACCCCCCTGCTGGCTAACAACAAGGACAAGTGGGGCTTGGCCCTCGACGGTCAACTGAAACACGAGGACACCAATCTCGCCTCCAGCACCCTGTAAGTTGGGACCGCTCGCCTACTGATCTGCCACCGTTCATCAGATCGCATGCGCTACGCATCATTCCTCATACTTTCCACCAAAACAAGGGCTTGACACATTGATGGCCGGCACATTTTACAGTCAATATATTTATATAGTTTACAATCTTTATCATCAGGTCCATGTGAATCTACATATGTAGTTAACTTTACAGGAAAGTGTAAAACTGCTTTTTAAAATCTAAATATAAATAGGTTTGAACTGTTGATGTATATTGTTAAATAACTACATTCTTAAAAAGTAATAGTGTGTTTACATGGTTAACTTTTAACAAACTGTCTAATAATCTGTTTTCCATTAATGTAATCATATAATTTAAACTTATTTTAGCAAAATAGAATGAGGAAGTTCAGTGGTTTTTCTTTATTTTTTTATTTATTAATAGACTCCTCTAATTTTTACTGCGTGTAAGAAAACATTTTTTTTATACAATTTCCTGTAGGGCCGAACTTCCTCATTCATTATTTTTTTTAATTAGAGAGTATAGAGAGAGATATATCAAGTCTTGTACCATACGTAGACTCGTGTGACACCATAGCCACACAAGGGTTAAAATCATATACCTATTAAAAACCTTAATTAAATTTAATTAACTGGGCTTGATCCGAGTAAATATCTATGTAGTGCAATTGCACAATGATTAGATGTCACCTTGAAAGCATCGTGGGCTAGATAGGTATACAACTTGTAAACTTGTGGAATAGTGGATAGTGCATTTGCCTACAGCGCATGGCATCTTGTAGTACTTAATAGTTCCTGAACTGGCACCTGAATCATAACACTGATTATTTTATATTACAAATGATTAAGATATACTGCGTTTTGTGTAAAAATGCAGTGGACTGTGCACTATTATTTTCATAGAAGGATAGTGCGAAAAGCAATCAATTATACAAAATATGCATTGTTGAGTCACGAGATAATAAAAAGTGTTGGCTGACTGGCTCTCCTGTTAAGTTTTTTTTAAACATTCTTTCATACTAAATATTATCATCTTCAATTTGGAGATACCATACTTGAGGTCCCAGGTTCAATTCCTGGGAAGGTGGATATAAAATATTGATTTAATATGTGGTTTTTACATTGCAATATTTCATTGTTCCTGGACTTTTTTATCATAGTCGAGTTACACGAGTATTCTGAAACATCCACAAAAATAGAAATGAACCCCCTTAAATTTTAATATCGTTTCATAAAATAAGTGCCAATAATTGCGAATGGGATGGATGCTATAGTAGTTGGACACTCTTAATCATTAGATACGTTTACTTATTTTTGACCATTAGGTCAAAAATAAGTAAACATGAATTTATCTCCACCGTAAAATAAATACTTTTTTTGTTTGTTTTTTTTAAATGGGCACATTACATTTAATTTTTTTTTACCATTACGCTTATAATGTCCAATTACTGTAGCATGTCTAATTACTATAGCACCCACCCTACTTCCTTTGGCATTATTATTTTAAATGGTTATAGGGATACATTTTTTTTTTAAATTTCAAAATGATGTTAAAAAAAGATTAGTAAAATATAGGTACCCATATAAATATGTAATCATATTGTGTATATATTTGATAAAGTAAGTTTGTTTTCATCCCTGAGTCACCTAAGTAAATACTGCATTTGCTTTCTGCTTAAATCATCACCCATTCTTTATTTGATAAGATTATTATTTTGTATTATTTGTGTTTTCGTAAAGCTTTTTAACAGTCTTAATGTAATATTTTATTATCAACCATTTACAGAATTTAATTTTACCCTGGACAACATGTACATCGTTGGCGATATTTATTTGAACAGCGCAATTACTTTTCTATAACTGCACTGCACTGGGTATCTAATAAATATCTTTAGATTTAAAAAATACTCGGTACCATAGAAATGTAATACAATTAATATTCTATTTCTGATTTCATTTGCCAAAACGATCTAGCATTTTTTTCATAACAAACACACTTTTTTCATTCTTAATTAACTTTTAAAATTCTTAAAAAACTTTTTAAAATCGTAATAAAAAAGATACTCAGTTAAAATAAATAGTGAATCAATCATTTTTTTTAAAGATTTGACATTGTCAATTTTTATTGTTTCTTAGGGAAATTCTTAAATTGTTCTAATGAAAGGTGGTTAAAAAATTTGCAGAATGGAAGGGTTACCGGGAAAGGTACTTATATACATGACTTATCACTAGTATATATACTAAATATTGACACAAATGAGGCATAAGTTCCTAGGTTACACCTGATAAGTGAGTCAACCTGGAAGAAATACAGAGTATGGATAAAATAGAGTTTTGAGCAGTCATTAAATTTCTGACTAAACAGAATAAAGCACAGCGTATCATCTTGGAAGAGATTTCAACAGTATATGGGGAGTCTTGTCCTGAGAAAACCATAATTTGTAAATGGTATAGTCTTTTCAAAGAAAGCAGAGAGTAAATTGAAGATGACCCCCGCGCTGGATGGAATGTTGAGTTCCTTCATCAAATTTCATTGAAAAAGTCAAAAAACTTATACTGGAGGTTGCCCATTAGAAGAAAAAGCAGCTAGCGGAGATGGTAGGAGTATCATCCACATCAGTTTTGAGAATCTTACATCATCGTATTTGTATGTCAAAAGTCATGCCAAGATGGGCACCCGGAATGCTTACACCGCTTCAAGAGCGACAGTGCGTCGAGAGTTCCTGCGCCTTTTTAGACTTCTGCCGAGACAAAAAGGATGATATTTTGGATCAGATTGTTACCGGAGATGTAATGCGGGTTCCTCACTATGATCTTGGATTGAAACAAGATTCAATGCGGTGTAAAGACAATGACAAAATAAATTGAACGATCTGAAAAATGTGTACGTGTCAGAAGAATATATTTTAAAGGAAAAGATTACCATCTTTCTTTTTATTCTGTGAATTTTCAGACCACCTTATACTGTTAATTTTCCCTACTTACATATTTTGCGATTATATTTCTTGTGCAGTGTTTAAGAAATATGCGAGCTTAAACTACAGAAATCATTATTATTATAATCTGAATAGTTAGTTAATTAGTTCATTCATATTTCATTACTATAACTGTTTTCTCTCGTGTTTAGGAGTTTAAAATTATATTTTTTATCATCCGATCTTACTTAAACTCTTCTTACAATATAAATAATAAAGAATTAGGTTCTGTACAATATTTTTCCAAAAACAAACTGTCTTTTTGCATGCCCGCTCTGATGGAATTTTTTATTTATTTATTTTGCATGCATTTGGATCATAAATAGAACTAAAACCGTCAGTGTTAATTCAAAATGTAGTTATGAAATCCATTGATATTTAATGATATGTATTCCATAGGTCTCGCTCATCCGTTGATGGAGAATATAGGTATAATTCAATATATTTGTATGAACCTACTCAACATCCTGTAACATGTTATTTTTCTATAATAATTACATGCCATAGATTTGGTTATTTTTCCTCAGTTTTGCTTCTTTAGATATTTTGCTGAAGATTAAAACAATATGTAATAAAACAAAGAAATCCTGTATTCAATTCTTTACAGCATGGTATGCTATTGATCAAATTACAGGTATATATATATATCTAAACTTATCTATCTAAACTTTTCAATTAATACAGAAGTGAAGTTCATTAGAACAATTGTATCAGATCTTTATATTGAGATTAATTATTAGTTCATGGTTTCTATTATTAAAATGATTTTGTATTCACTGTTAAACTCTAGTTAAAATTTCCCATGAAATTCCCCTGTGTTATTTTTATGATATTAAACATAAACAGCTGTTAGTTTTTTTTATATTAATTTTATTACTCGTGGAAAGAAATAGCAAAATAATGTCTAAATATAAAATATTAAAATTAATTGTTTGCTGTTCTTAGTTTTGCTTGTGTTTTTTGGGTGTTGGCTGTATTTTAGTTTTTTTTTAGGGCACTGGGATTCCTTCTTCCCCGTAACTTGGCTGATATCAATATATTAATTTTATTCTACCCACTAGAATACGAAGTTCCTGTTTCATTTTTGTTTGCATTTTCTCAATTTTGGTTCCATATTTGTATCCCGCTTACAAGTTGGAATTTTTAAAAATTTCAACCTCATTGCTGTAATTCAAATTATTTACATTCGTAACAAAAATAATGTATTGTGTTTTTCTTTTTCTTTCACATAAACTAGTCTTCTGAGCATTTCCAACCACGTGTGTTTTATAAATATAAATACATCTTTTTTGGGTTAGTTTTTCAATATGTATTTTCATCATTAAATTTTAGTTAAAAACTTGAAATTTTATCGCCAAAATATCAAAAACGTCTCATACATCTTGAATCATCTTTTGAAATAGATACCTTCTGTTCTTTATATATAAAAAAAAAAAAAACATTATAGATAACTCTTATAATGCTGCTGATTCAGTGGACATCAGTTAAAATGAACATTATGTTGACAGGGTTGCAGATCCTTCGCAGCGAGAGAATCTTGGTATTATTGTCCAATACAAAGTTAAAGTGAAACTGTGTTTAGGGGCATTGGGAGGGTAAGTTTAATCTGAATTTTTACTATTACATCACATGCATGCATACATACATAGTTGGTCAGATGGTCAGTAGTCAAATGAGGACAGAGACCGACCCTTTTTAGAAACAATTAATTATTAAATTTATTAAATTATTATGCTTGTTTATACACAGATAAATCATTCAATAGTGTATCTACACAAAATTCATAATCAAAAATAAATGGTTATAATAATGTGTTCTGTAATAATGCACACAATAAAGAAAATAATTATTTTTTTAGTAAATCACACCCTCAGAAGTACACCGTCATATGTCTAATTCGGCCAATTCGGAGGAGAGCATAAACAATCTTTTTAACATTATTTATTAATGCTCGTAACAAGTATATTGACATTATAATGCCCAGTATTTTTTTGTGGTAAATGCTCATTTAACTGTTAAAATAGTAGAAGGACACTAGCATCATAATTACTGCAGCGTTCTTCTCGATATTTTACTCAATTGATTTTGAAGAATTCTGAAGTTTGTGGTATATCTCATTAAAAAAATTAAAAGTGATACTTGAGTGTTCTCCTAAGAAAGATAAAAAAATGTGCTTAAACTGCATTCAAAACGCAAAACGGCTAAATTTAGGCTTACGATGTTGTACTTCTGAGGATGCAAAATCTCAATTTTTTGGTGAAGTACATAAAAGTAATATAAGAAATTTATTTATTTATTGACTATTTTTTTGTTTAACAAATGTTACATTTTTTATTACATAATATATCACTTTATTTATAAAAAACAAAAAAAATCCCTCATAACCGCCTGTGCGTGGGTATACTAAATGTAGAATACATTATGAAATCTATGGTGTAGATTAATTATTCGTTTTTTATAAACAGTGAACTTGTGGCTGAATTACCATTTATCCTGATGCATCCTAAACCTGAGGAGGAGGCTCCGCCGGTACGTCCTCCCGCTCCCCCAGATCGGCCAGCTCCCGAAGTTCCAGTGGACACCAACCTCATCCAACTTGACGCGTAAGTACTTGTACTTATTGATAGTTACAATTGCCATGCCGGACTAGACTGGTATGTGAAGATGCTATGAAACTGTTCAAAACATTGCCATTTTTATATGTAATCTTGTCTTTAATAATGTAACCAAACTGAACTTTTTTATTCTTAGTTTACCCAGTACATTGAAACAGTAAATTAAATTTCAATACATTTTCCTTTTCTTTTGTCAAATATAAATTATTGATAAATTTCAAATTTTTTGATTCTCAGTTTTGCAATAAATTGCCATTGATATATACATATGTTTTTATTTAACATGGAAGTTTGTTTATATTTTTCTTCTGCGAATTGTAAATTTTTGTACAATTTATACGCTGCATTTAGTATACCAATGGAGTGCCCTATGCGCCACTAGGTGTGGAAAGGGAAATGATGAAGATAACTCCCAAATATTTATTTCTGCAGATATGCACGCAGATGTCCTTACTTAATTAACGTTGTGATAAAATTTATTAATATTTTTTTTAATTTATGTACATGGTGGCCTCTGTGGTGTAGTGGTCAAGACGCTTGACTTACGCACGGAAGGTTCCGGGTTCGATTCCCGGTGAGAACACAAATATTTTTTGTGATTTTTCTCAAGCACGGATGTTCTGTGTTGTAATTCACCACAATAATTGGGCCTCCTGGTTTGTTGTGGTGAAGAAAAAAACTGTTTGATAGTTGGTGTAGTTTTTTCAATACCAGTAGACGTTGCGGTTTGAATGAACAAATGTATCAAAATACACTTTCATGTTTCTATTCTTTTACAGCGATGATTACGACAACCAGGACCATGAAGATGATATAATATTTGAAGATTTTGCTCGATTGCGGCTGAAAGGAGGAGAAGCCGAAGCTTGAGGAGAGTACGCAATCCTCTGTGAACCGGTGGGAGTCCATTAGTCAGAACGCAACATGGTGCCACTTTACATACCCAACTGGGAAACATTACACCCACCTTCCTCTTCACCGGGAAAACGGATTTCTACGAGGAAATTCAATGTGGAGGCATTTCATACTCGTAGCACTTATGTTGTTGATATTTGGTATTTTGCTTTGGGAGTCTAACTCCAGACTTTTCATTGATAAGAAACTTGTCAATTCTATTTTCTGTAAAACTGTTTAAAGTACGCATTTAAAAAAAAGTTGTATATAATGCCATTAATCTCAATGTATAAGTGTTTTGTACAATTTTTTATTCCGTATACTTCTCTTGTGATATGATAGAATGCTAAGACTTTTTATATCTTATCGTAATTGGCAGATCATATTTCCCATCGAGTAGTTTTTGTTGCCGAGCTTTCCCAATAGTTGATGTTCCACATTGTCTTTATTTATCAGATCTAACAATAGTATACTGAAAGCGTGTTGTCCATATTGGATTGAGATTATAATTTATTTTCGTTTAAGTGGACACCCATCTTATTTGCACAAATTACCTAAAACTCCGGTTTATTTATGTGTTAGAGATGATACATAGTTCTCATAATTTATTAGTATAAATGTATTGAAGATACAATATTTTTTTGCAGAATAGGAAATCAGTTTGGCAAATATGTATAACTAATTTGCATTATTAGATAATCAAATTTTTGTTAAATCATTATTGTAAAATACAATGTATGTTAGAGTTTGTTAAATTATATTGTAATCTCATGTATTCATTCAAACTATGAATATAACCTAGAACATTAACTAGCCTTAAACTGAAGTCATTTCTGGTAGTCAGGGATTTAACATATACATATATATTTGTATTGCCGAGATGGAATTTGGTTCATTGAATGTTGCAAAATGTATAATTTGTTTCGAGTGGAATATTAATATTTGAAAGCAGTCCATTATAATATATAACGATTGTTGTAAGTTAGAGCCAAGAATCAGGGTTGAGCGCTCCCTGCAGAATGCTGCGTAATAAATATGTCTTGTAAATTCTTAAATACCTATTTATATTTTTTTATATTTGTGATGATTGAGAATCTTTAAGCACAATTTTTAGAGTACATTAAATGAATTTGCGCAAATATACAAGTGATCCGAGGACTCTGCGAGTTGTCTGTTGTCTATAGATGTAGTGAATATGAAAAGGTTCCTACTCAATAATTTGCGGGGAATCTAAACGTCCTTCACAAACTGTTCTATTTGGTCTAATATTTATATTGATTATATATTTTACGCACAATCCCATATGTATGTGGATTATATTTAGCCTATTTGTAATATCAATGGTTAATTGTGAAACATAAATAATATGAGAAAATTAAAGGGAGTTTGTAAAGATATTCAATGTAACGTGTACATATATTCTTGCTAGTAATATTAGTTCCATTGCGACGTATACATGTCTTCATCTCGACGTTTCCAATGGCTAAGCTACACTAATTACTTTACATTATATAACCTCATAGTAAATGCCAAAGTGCAGGGATCAGACCTGTAATATATAATATGTACTTTACGGATGTCTGTTTGCTGCTGTATCAGAGATAGGAGGACAAACTATTTATTTTTTGTGACTACAATGTGTTCTAATTTTATTTTTAGCCATTCCATTTTATCATTGTTTATCTTATTTGTCATTTAGAATATAATTTTACATACTGAAATGCTTTATTTATCACCAAAATCCATCAACTTATCCTTAATATAATTTTTTTATCTAATCAATTTTATCAAAACTGGTTTAAAAAAATCATCAACATTTAAAATCATAATAAAACATGTTTTTCAACATATGACTCGTTTCATTCACAGAGCCTTATCCATGTTATTTTATTTTCTCATTTATTACACTCGATTAGTTGAATAACATACATATGTACACATGCATTACATACTCCAAAATATTTTTTTAACGTTTTCTGTTTGTATGACACTCATAAAGGCCAAAGTGTTGATACGCCATGGGTGCTATGGAGGTTTGTATTGGTCGAAAATGTTATCACATGGTACACTTGAAGTTAGGAGGTGATAAAACGGAAAAAAACAGTGATATATATTATATTAAATATAACATTCCGAACAACTTCGTTAAAAAATGTGGCTCAAAATTTCTCAGAACGCGGAAGGTAGGGGGACGGGGTAAAAACGTTCATCCAATCAGAGGAGACCCGAAGAGGTACTTCGGTTTTACTCGGCCGACATCGGCCGTCGTCCACTGACAGGGGTGGCACAAATAAAAATTAAATATTCGTTTTTTTTCAAAATTGTAGAGGTTATAATGGCAATAAAAACAGTTTTACTACTTAAAATTTAACAACATAAATACCAAGATAAATGATATGTGAAAACAACACAGTTTTTATAGATACAACTCAAAGACAATACCATTAAATTTGGCAAAGTTAATATTATGAAAAGTAGAATCTGGATCTGGGAGAGCTATTGGGTTTTTCCCAGTTCCGTATCGTGGATAATATTTTTGTGATACCTTCCTATTTATACTTTAAAATTAAACTCAATATACCTATATTTAAAATATTTTTAACAATACCAAACAAATAAAAATGATTAAAGGGAAAAATACTTGAGTGTTGAATAATTTCTTGGAATAAAATACCATTAATTCAAGCAATTGAGGACCGTTAACTAGTAATTACCGAGATAGTAATTTCAATGGATGTTTCAATATTATCATTCCAGGAATCCAAATAATCGTGATTATGAAAAGACTACTCTGTTACAATGGAATTACAATATAGAATTTAGGTAATGACCTAGTCGAGGTTTCTTCCTTCTTTCGAAATGACATTATGGGTCGTTAAATCAATTGACTTTAATTTTTCTAGCCTTATATACACATTTTCGAAATTCCCAGTATTCCTGAATCGTTAATTTAGGTAGTGCGTTTTTAAACTAAATTCATTATTTAAAACCTTATATTTTGTCTTCCTAGAATGTTTTTTTTTTTAAAGAGATTACTAAATTGTTTTTTTAAATATAGGTGCCAGTTCCTTCTTAATATATGAATTGATGCCTACTTAGAGTTTAAAAAAATAAAATATTTGTGTTTTACATACTGCCTTCAACCAGAGATAATGTAGAACTATAACAAGTTCCTTCAACTAGTCAGAAAGCATGCTAGAAAGTATGACTCCAATTGTGGTACAGTGGGATTCGAACTCAGGAATTCTAATCCAGAGTCTAGGACTCTTAACTACGGGACCACAACTTTTTGAACATTCTACTGACATAATTATATTTATTAAAAAAATATATGAAATCTTTTGTATTTAAGTGATTGAAATATTTTTTGATCGTACTGAATTTAGAAAAAAAAAATTGGATCGAGATAATTATTGAAATCGTAAAATACGGAAAGTTAAAAAAAACGTTTTTGCTTGGAGGAAAGATACAAGATATATTAATTATAAAGAAAAATTATTAATGTTTTAACTCAATAATATTTTACGACGCCACACCCACGCCGCTCAAATCGATCTCCCAGATCCGATCTCAGAACACAAAAACATATTTTTTTATGGAACACTATATATTATTATTGGATTTTTACGTATTTTTTAAATTGTGAGATAGCTCTTATAATAAAAACGCAAGATGCATTTTGAATAGAAAAATGTAAAAAATAATAATGAAATACAATAAAATTTAATGAAATAAAAGTAGAATCAGCGGTGGCAACCCTGACGAGACACTAGATAAAGAGCTTTCTCACAAATGGAGGAAATATTTTTTCTTAAAATGTTATTCTACCGGTTATTTCAATTAAAAAATTAAGTGCGTAACTTTGGAAAATTACTCCGTCTTTTTTCCGAACTGTTCTGGCACTGTTTTTATAATATCTTAACACACACAACGACATTTTACATTTTATGATAAAATAAAAGTCTAATTTTTATTACATTTGTTTGAAAATGCTGAATATATTACATATTTTTCTGCTTTATAGCATTTGTAAAATATTTTTCATTCGATTTGCATTTTAGACGGAAGAGCAGAAAGCTACCGAAGAGAGAGTTTACCAAGATCGCCAGTACCAAATAGATGCAGCTATTGTTCGTATCATGAAAATGCCCAAAACACTGTCGCACAACTTACTTATCTCAGAACTCTACAATCAACTCAAATTTCCAGTCAAGGTAAACAATTTTTTTAAATCTTTTATTTATTATTTCATAATATTTGTTTATATCACCTAATACTACTTTTGTCAAGCGGTCTTGAGGTGAAGATGATAATAGTGCTTTGTAAGTTGTTATCCAAAATAATATTGTGTTGGTAATCGCTTTCCCATAACTGTTTTTCATATTTGTTTTTTTTTCTTTCTAGCCTTCTGATTTAAAGAAACGCATTGAATCACTTATAGACCGCGATTACATGGAGCGCGATAAGGACAACCCCAATCAATACAACTACGTTGCATAAAACCATTCTTTGATTTATAGAACTAAAGTAATTATTGATTGCATATTATAACAGTGAGTGAGCTTATCTAGTTCTTAGAATTCATTTTCAAATCTGTGCTTTGCGTTCATATAAGTAAAAATAAAATTTATCAACAGAACTGATTCCGTTATTACAAGGTGGACTTTTAACAAAGTGATAATATAATACTACAATAGTCTATGAAATTTGTATGAGTGATGACTGAATCATGAAAATATGAGTGTATTTTTTGTGATTAAAAAAATTCAAATTTGTAAAAAAATAATTTATTAAGTGTAAAACGTGTTTCCATAGTTTTTAGCTATATATTTTGTTTCATTATTCTCTTTGCATTATATTATATTGTTGAAATAAAATTAAATTTAAAGAAAATAGGTGCTTTTGGATTCACGAAAGTACTACAAATACAGTACCTACTGCACGTTCACCACAATTAAATCCATGTGGCCAAAACCAAAATTGACATGTTTTACCTTAATAATTAGAAAAAAATGTTGTCTAATGGTGGCTGCGTTTGTTTACCATACATTCAGTCTCCAGTTTGAATCTGTTTCATACGTTATAGTGTAAGATTGATCATTTTACCTTCATGTATATAACAAATGATCGGGTTACGATGTGATTGCAATACCAAGCTGTGCCTTATGCACTGTTAGGTGTGGATAAGGAATATAACTGAAAAATTATTTTATAAAGTGAAATACGAGTAGCTGAAAGTAAATAATCATCTTTAATTACATTCTTTGTTATATCTGAAAAGACAGAAATGTATGCTATTAAAGATAAATTAAAGGGTAATTTGGCTAGCAAAAAATATCTAAATCAATCAAAATAACATCACTGATTTAAAATGAGATTCTTCTCCTATCCCCTATCTACACCGACTACATTGACGCACCATCTTATCTTGATAATTTGTGAAAGATGGTTTTTATTAGGTACCTACGCTACATTATTGCAGTGAAAAACAACTTGGATAGAATTTTCACTTTTGGCAGATAAAATATACAATGTAGTTATTGAATGTTAAAATGGACATGTCCATATTCAGCTTATAATATATCGAATTACATTATGTACTAGAGTTTAAGCACTTACTGGATGCCTCCAGGAATTACATGTTGGAATAATTATTTGTCACAATATAAAAACCTAGCTATTCCAATATCAGTTTATACACAGTACTTAATGCGAGTTTTAAGATGGCTTCAGGTATAAGATCACTATAATTAACGTGAAACCATTTCGTATTAAAAAAAAAAACTACAGTAAAACCTCGTTTTTACGTTTATCGTTTTTACGTTTTTCCACTTTTTACGCCGAATTATTTAGGTCCCATTTTTTTTCCATACATTTTCATTAAATTTTCCCCCCAATTAACGTTTTTTATGTTTTTCATAACCCCGGTTTTACGTAAAAAAAAAAAAATAACTCATTCGATCTGTCAAAAGACGAGCCGCGCGCCACCGCGTGAATGGAGAATAAAATCGAGGTAAATAAAAAAATGTGTAAATTATTGTCTCAAACTAAATTCAAAGTAGGTGCAGTGTAATTGACCATTCTGTTTAAGTGTCTAATTTTGACGTTTTACTAAATAGTGACATGCAGTTGACGCATGTGAAGAATAAAGTCTTCGCATCAATAAATTACGATGCAGAAAGTTTAAAAAAAATGACATTATAAATATTATTTGATGTTTTATACCCATAATGTGAAAAGGAGATAGTTTAAACAGTTTTCATAAAAGTGTGAAACTAAAAATGTGCCATACTAAAAAAAGTGATATTATATAAATAAAATTTCCCAATATTTAGGGAAAAAATCGTTATAATAATGTATGGATAATTTATATAGCGCCATTTTTGTGAAAATCACCTCAAGGGCGCTTATATCAAACATCACTCTGTCAGATTTAAAATTTACACTAAAAATGTATTATGTAACTTAGTAGACATTATAATAATAAATATGTACATCTCCCCTCCCCTCCTTATCCTCTCTTCAAGCATTCTTGTCCTTATCCCGCCCAATTTACAGTAACTTAATGTTCTTAAAATAAATATTAAAAAAATCTTTGATTATTGAGTACATGAAAATAACATTTTTATATGTATAAATTGTATGTATTTATTTGATATGTAATACTAACTTTGTATACTATGTGGAAATCTGTTATTAGTTCTGAGTTTATACACTATATCTGTTAGTTTACTAAAAATATGTATGTAGATTTCCCAAATAAAATAAAATAAAAATAAAAATATGCATTTTATGCAAATTAAAAATTTTATTTTCGTGTTTTTAATGTTAAGTACCTAGATAAAATTATTTATGCATGTATTTTTTTAAATTTAATAAAAAAATAAAACATTGCAGTTTTGTTTGAAAAATATTCTATATAAATATTTAAATATTCAAAATATTTTTAATTATATCATTGGTAAATATGAATAATCCCCAATCATGACAGTTCTTACAATTTTTCCGTAGTAAATTTAGTATAGTCTTGTACAATAATTATATTTTAATGAAATTTGTTTTTCATTTCCTCACTTTAAAGTTTTCCTCAGTTTTACACTTTTTTTTGTTGCCCCCTGAAAAACGTAAAACAAGGGTTTTACTGTAGTATATACATAAACACTTGCCCATTGAGTGATGTGTTTTAGAAACGGACTATTAATCTCACTAGGATTTGCATTGTGGCTGTTATCTAAAACATCAAATTGAGAATAAGTTTTCGACAATGTTTCATCATCCAATATTTTTAGAAAAAAATTTAACCGTCCAGTTAAAAGTAAAATGATATCTCTAAAATCTGTCAAATAAATCACTGTTAAAACTATTTTTGACAAAAAAAAATTTTTTTGACGAAATTTTAAACCATTTTTATTTTATTAATTTTTCCATACATGTTATGTAACAGAAAAGTTGGAACTTTGAAATATTTTTCTAAACCGACTTACCTATGTAGAAATGATAAACAATTTATTTAAAAAAGCATGTAGGGAATTGCAATATTATGCTTTTAATATACGTATGTACACTTTAATATGTATGTGCATTCATTACATCAACTAAATGATCTATAATTAGTACACTTGGAGTCTTATAGTACAAGCTTGAGGTGACGTTTGGACAAGGAGTGAATGAGTTGTGAACGGGAATTTGAAAAATTAAAAATGTTGAATTCAACAAATATGTTTGGTTTTTATTAATTCCTATATTTTTCTTATAGTGAGCTTCTTCGTTTGAAACAAAACATTTATTTTAATAGAAGATTGAAACATACTATAAAAGATAACTACACTGATAGTCATTGACTAGTCTGCCCTTGATAGCAACAAAGTAATCCCAATTCAACATATTGGATTGGATCAACCACACATATTGAGATTTACAAAAAATCAATCATCACATGCTTCCAACATCAGTCTTCTATGTAAAAATTACTTAGATACATAAAAAAAAAGGTAACAAACCCTTGGGGTCAAAAAAATGACTCGCGTTTCTGTATGATCTTGAGTTTACATACATAAATATTTAATTTCATTTTTTTTTTGCATATTATGTTATCTACATATGAGATTCGTGCTACACATGCGTGTCAAGCGCAAATCAATAATGGTATTTCTATTATTGTAAATAGTGAAAATATAAGATTAAAATCAGGGCTCAAAACTGAATGGAAGTAAAATTTTAAATAAGCGGAAAACGTTTACGTTTTTATTTTATGAAACTGAAATATTATTAACACTTGTCGTTAATTCTGAGAACCCTGTTAATGTGATCTTGGTGATGATCAAGTTCATCAGCAAGAGCATTTGCTAGAGATTCGGGAGTAATGGTCTGCGGCTTGAGATAATCAGATAGCAGCTCTTGGGGTGTCCGTGATCCTCCATGCTTTAAGATGCCGTTGCGAAATCTTTCCCCGGCTCCCCTTGACAGCGGGTCTGATGCAAACCCGTGCCTCCATGTACTCCACGCTACTGCTCGTGATATGAGGTACGCATAGTATTTAGCTCCGTAGCTAACTAGATGACTGAAGCGATGCTGCCAAGCCTAAAAATATTATTCAAGTGTTACAAAATACCTAGCTATTTAGTTTAAAAATGTCCATTTTAAAGAACATTCATCGAGGAATTAATAAATAAATTAAAAACTTTTTTTATTAAAATAAAGAACCGTCAAACAGTATTAGTTTTAAAAATGTTTTTTTATTACTATTTTATATTTTGCACGTTTTTTTTAACAAATAACGGGCTGAAATCATAGTTCATTTTGAAAATGTTTGAGTTGTCCACCGGCAATGATATTTTTGCTTTTTGCAGAATTTAAAACGTACCTTTATAATTCATAAACATAATGAATTGCAGTGCTTTCGCACATAATTTATATAATAAATAGCTTATAATACATTTAATCTATCAAATATTTAAAAAAATGAAATAATATTGAGAGAACATGATTTCTATTGTATCAAAAATATGAAAAAAATCTTACTGTATTTTCAACATAAGGAAGACTATAATACTGGTTTTGCACTTCTTTTAAAACATCAGTAGTGCTAGTAACTTCGTCTGGTGATTTAATACCGTGATATCTTTGATCCAAAACAGAATAGAATACCTATAATAAAAATGTACAATTAATATATTCGAAAATTTTATAGATATTCAGCCACAAATTGTAAGAAAATTTAGGTAGAACGAAAAAAGGGTCATTTAATTTCTCTTTAGTTGATAATTGATGAATGATAATCTACCTGTTGTTGCATGTCACTGGCACCAAACACATGTTTAGAGGCACAAAGTCGTTGAATCATTTCTTCCGGCATCGGTTCTTGTGTTTGGAAATGTTTGGCGAACAATCGGACAACCTGGAAAATAATACATATGTCAAAGGTATAGAGTTTCATTTATCGGATGTGACATCAAAAAGACTTAGAACTTTAGAAGAAAGATTGATTAGTTATAGTGATGAAGTTTTTGAAATATAATGCCAAGACTGTAAGTTGTTGTTCTATTTGAAGAATTTTTAGATACAGAACAGCAAAAAAACCCCAGTAAGTCCAATTAAATTAAAGTAGCTTCAATGAAATATTTACTGTTAAATCATTATAATGTTAATGTGTGTTTCCACAACTCTAAAATCAAATAAGAATGATTGAAAACTAAAATCATACTGATAATAATTAAAACAAACCGCACTAATATAATTTGTGAATTTATTAGAGGAATAATCTATAAAGGTAAATCCATCACAATTACATTAGAACGTAAATAATAACATAGATTTTTAGAAAATAATTTTTTTTTGCTTTGTGTGTTTTTTAATTATTATTTTATGACAATTTCTTAAAAGAAACTACTAAATTTGAGTATTAATCTGACTGGTTTCAGTTTCATCATCATCATTCCCTTTCTGACCCTGATGGTGCATAGGGCACTGCTTAGCTGAGTCTACATAGAATACAAAACTTGACATGTCTCTTATTTAAAATGATTAAGTCATATTTTGCTATAAAACAGGCCTAAATTTTATGTTTATTTTTATAAATTTATATAACCAAGCAAAAGATGACATGTTTTTAAATACCTGTATTTAAATACATGTAATCTTTTGCTTAATGTAACACAACGTTACAGCATCGCCTCCAGAGGGATTTTTTAGCACAGTCTTTTAAGAGTTAAACACAGGTATAACAATACAATACAAAAAAGATTTACCTCAGGATTCCCCGTGAAGTACTCCATGAGTATAGATGGGACTTCAGCAAGATCCGTGGGGCAGCGGGTGCCAGAGACGTGTTGGTGCTTAGTACGGCCGAGCATGGAGTGCATTGCGTGACCCAACTCATGGAACAGATTATCTACTGCTCCCGGAGTGAGCAGAGCAGGTCCACCCCAACTTCCGCATCCCAGAGACAACATCACCACCACTATCGGGTTCTGGAAAGTAAAGTCTGTAGACTGAAGCGCAAGTTTTCTCCAAATTTATAATACTAATGTTAAACTTCATTTTATACAGATACTAATTTAGTAAATTACTTTTTATCTTGTGTATGATAAAAATACACGGTGAATGAATTTTTATAGCAGCAGCAGGGCAGGACAACGTCTGCCGGGTCCGCTAGTCTTATGTATAATATTACGTAAATACTAAGTATAAATATATATATATTTTTTAAATTGAACATTCTCACTTGGTATGTCCCATCGGGAAGTAGTTTCCCTCCTCGAATTGTGAAATGGCAGTCTTGATGAGGTTTGTGAGCTCGTTCATAAAAATCACAGTAGATATGTCCCAACAAACCTTCAGCCTCGTGGACAACGGCTAATTTGTACACGTCTGGAGACCAACTCTCACCTAAAATAAGATTTATGTACCCTCTAATACATTTGCTTACTATCCCTCGCTTATAACTAAACTTAAACTGACTTAATTTAATTTATTACCCTTATCATTTGTAAAAAAAAAATACAGTTTTTATGTTGGCCAGGTTTGTCTCAGGTCTCAAGAGGCTTAGGCTCTCGGGAGGCATCTGCATTATGTGGTCCAGGTAATCAAATCACCCTTATTTAATAAAGTTGTCACCAAAGGTAAAATATCTTTTAGGTCTTTTATAACATACCCGGCTCCATTTCTTGATGCTGCAGGGATATTCCATACAATGATTGAACTAAGAGGTTAAACCCTTCCATACATGCTCCGAGGGAGAAATACGGACTGTATTCTGAACTGGCCACCTTGAGCCAGTCTTTTTTGGCCTTTTGCGTGAAGTATGGAGTATCCCATATTCCCAAATGCTTGGCATAAGGAACTTCTAATTTCTTCATGTTCAACATCTGTTCCAAATCATGTTTGGCCCTTTCTTTCAAGTTGTCAGAAAGAATATCGAGGAATTTTTGAACATTCAATGCGGTTTCCATTGTGCTCGCTTTTATTGCACTAAAAATCAAAAATTTATTTTTGTAATCCTTCTATTAATACGAATTTGCTAAGGCTAAAATTGGCGCATGAAATAAAAGTGGTAACGATGTTCCGATAGACTTTTAGGCTATTTCCCTGAAGATGTATGCAGAACACGGTAGGGCCACAAAAATGACAGAGATAATACATACCGATCAGCGTAACTACTGAAACCACAGAGTTGTGCCATCTCGTGTCGGCAGCTGAGCATGTACAGGAGAGTCTGTTCTTGTTGGGGATCAGGGGACAGATAGAGACGGTACGCCGCCTCTCTTGCTCGCTCCTCACTACTTTCCACCTGAAGGCCAGATACCATAACATCACCATCGCTGCCAAAGCTACAAATTGAAAATATGCACATTTTATATATGTACAATTATTACTACAAATTATTATATCTATGTTATTTTGTGAAATAAAAAAATGATAAAAAATAAATTCTACAATAATATTTCTTACTTAAATAATTAAAATACCTATGTACAATAACTCACATTAGAATGAATTCATCATCAGTTCTAAGGCTCAGAGATAAACTATCAATGTATGCATTAAAAAATATTTTGTCACATTTTTCTGACTAATGTAAATTACACGATTTTGAAGTTCATTGTAAAAAGTAGTATAACAGTTAGTGTTTTCAGTAAGTGAATTAAATTAGTTGAAATTACCAACAACCCTATCATTGGGGAAGTTCTTGAGAAAGTACAGATTGAACTGAGTTTGATCATATTAGAGATAGTGCCTGTGATAAATGTTTTCATATTATGAATGTTTACTAAAATTACTCGTTCTTCATTTGCCTTTCTACTCAATTTGAGCATATTAAAGTCCCTGGACTGGTACCTGAATCGTGAGACTGATCATCTTACCTTCATGTAACAAAAATGATCTAGATACGCTGCGATTGGTGTGCCAATGCAGTGCTCTATACACCATTAGGTGCGGAAAGGGAATGATGATGATGATGAAAGAAATTGAATGAAAACTTACTATTCTCTGACAGAAGAAGGTATAACATCTCGTCGTACTTTTCTAGGAGTAGAGGAACCAGCCATGAACCTTTGACCAATCTGAAGAATTGCATCGTTCAACTGCACAACTCTCTTTCTAGGCTTTGTATCAAGATGGATGCCACTTTGTTCAAAGTCAAATAAAAATAATTGAGCTACATGTTGATCTCCGGAATCACCATTAACAATTGAGTTTTTCAATGCGTCGTACAGTTGCCGATGTGTATTTAATCTAAAAAAAATGAGAATATGGATTATTATATATTTAAATATAGGTACAGCTTTTGTTTTTATTTCAATCAAAGTTCTGATGACTGACACATACATTCGATAGTAAATAAATATCAATGACACTCAATATTGTCAAAAAGAAACTATATTACTCTGACATTTTATTTGTAGATACATCATAAAATTCACATTTTTATAATTTTTGATAAAACAAGAGAATACAAAACTGTTAGGCGTTTAATACCTACATCATTAATATGGATATATTTTTTATATTTCATGTGCATAGGCCTTAGTTCCGTCAATCAAGTTAAAGTTGATTGGTATAGAGTTATCTTATTTATAGAATAAAAATATATTTACTTTTCTACGACTCCAGAAATGCTAATACACGCATCTTCGGCAGCATGTCGGTAATGTACGCTGGGGTGGGCGATCCGAACAAACTCAGACAAGTCGGCCACTTGGCAAAGTGTGTCAGACAGCTCGTCAAATATTTCCACCATTGGCCTTTGTCGATTCAAACTGACTGCTTCATCTATTAAGTCATTGCTTTTGGAGATAGCATTTTCTTTAAAGGTGTAAAATCCATCATATCCGATCAAATTGTCTTTTTTGAAAAGTCCCTAAAAGTAAAACAACCTCAGAAATTGTAACTATGTATTTTATTCTGGATAATTTTTAGAGCACCATTTTTGTAAAAATTACCTCAAGGGCGCTGTACAATAAACAGTCCTGCAGCTACAGAGCGCAGAGCGTATGTAAATATGTTTAGTGAGATAATGAGACGTGTATTTTTAATTTGCAATTAAACATTCTGAAATAATGTTTTGAGTTTGTCCAAATTTTTGTAGATAAGGATCGGATTCAACTCCGCAGGGAGTTGTTAATATTAACTATCTATATGGCAACCGTCCGTCTTCGAAAGAAGATGGTGATGTACACTTAATTTGAAGACTGGGAAAGTCAGCTTTTCCGGTGACTGTATAGTCCTATACGGGACCAGCACAGTCGGCCACATTTCTCACACTTCCAGGTTGTGGGGGAGCGCTCTACTAGGTAGCTGCCTTCCTCGCAGTCTTTTAAGCCTCAGACTTTCCAGCCAGAGGTCGTCGTGTGCCACTTTTCCCTCCTTTACGGCTCCTCTCCACACATCTGTATCCCTGGCGAGATCTTCCCAATGATCAGCGTCAATGCAAAAAGTCTCCATGTCGCGTTTACAGAAATCTTTAAATCGCAATCGCTGACCACCGTGGGATCGTTTATCATCACAAAGCTCTCATTAACATATTACAACAGAAATGAAGAACATTTTAGAGAAGGGAATATAGAGGTTTAGGCATCTAAATGGTTTATGACCTGTGATTGGCTGGTTTAATTCAGAGCACATATTTAATTCAGAGCATATAGGCAGAATTAAGAATATAGATGTTCAAATATAGGCAGAATGGTGAATGTTACACAGTCTCTAAAGTGGCCACTTAAACCAGCCAATGACAGGTCATAAGTCCTGTAGATGCCTAGACCTCTATATCCCTTCTCTAAAATTTATTTAATCTCTGTTATAATATGTTAATTTTAAAATAATTTCAGGTTTTTGATAAATTTTGATAAGTATTTTATTTATTTATATTTTTTGCTTACAAACTATAGTTAATAATAAAAATAATGTGACCTCACTGGGGTTTCCCGTGCCGAGGATACTTAACAATATACTTTTTTGAAGATATAGATCGGATATATATTTTTAGTCGATAGTCAATTTTCAAAAATATTAAAAATATAATATGTTGAATGAAGATCAGTACTTGAAGACATTTTCTCTGGCTATGGTACTTACAGATTCATACAACCATTCCATACAAGACCTATGCATGTGTCATGTAGGAAAGTATTAGTTGGGATAAGGAAGTAAACAGCTCCATGTATAAGCGCAGCTGGGTAGATGCACAAATGCAAGGTAAAGGAATAAGGAGCCTGTTATCTATATAAAAATTCTGATGGGGCTTTGATTGCGCAAAAATGAAACATGTTTCAAAATATACAAATTTATTTTTTGTGTATAAAGAACCAATACTTACTGAGTCTTCCTTTACTAAACTAAAATTTATTTTAGGGCGAGGTCTGTTGTTGAAGGCAGTGGCTAGGGGTGATAAAGTGCTAACAGAGCACCATTGTTTTTTCGGTGTTTTTTTAATAATACCCCTACATCTCAAAATGGTGTTCATTATGAATCTGTGAAAAGTGGCAATATAATCGTTTTAATACAAAAATATGAATATTGTAAGAATGGTCAAGTAATCGCGCAAATATGGCAATTGATCTGTTGACATAAATATCAAGAAGAATTCATGTAGGCCTAGGCCGTATAAGGTTATAAAGTTGCGTAGGATTCAATACCAAAGATTAATATTCACATACCCAAATAAGGACACTTGTAGAGGACAAAAGAATCCAGCTCTCCCCTGTTATGGTATCATAATGCTTTCCTGTTATAATTTAGCCACTTAGTTTACTCAACATAATTTTTAATTTTAGAGTTAGCGAAATATTAAAATAATTTCGACAGACAGCTGTCATTTCTGTCGGTAATTACGAAATCTGTATTTTTATTGTCATTATTTCTATGATTTTGCGCGCAGTTCGCAGTTATGTGACGTGAAAATTGAGGTTAAGCGAGACGTCTTTATTGGTCGTTGCCTTTGCTTTCGTTGCTTTGGCTTTTGGCTTTTGGCTTATCTCATATTTATTTAATATTGTTGTGTAATCGTGTATTATTGTTTTATATACTATTATTTATTTGACAGCGTACATGGTAAGTTTTGACAAATGTTTATTCTTAAATACGATTACTCGAGTCTGGCAAAAATCACATTTGTTTACTTTCTTCTTGTCATGTTTTAGATATAAATGTACATATGAATTTGAAGTGTTTCGGCACCGTCGTTTGGCAGATTGAACTAATGTTTAATAAAATAATATTTTAGGCTTCTCCTCCGCCTTTGCGACGTATAAGTAATGAAAGCAAAAAAGTTTCCACTGGCGGTGGTTCTGGTGTGACTACGAGAAATGGGGCACGAAAAGCAAAAATACAAACTAGAGCCATGTCAGGGACGGCAAAGGTATTGTTGTTTTCATTTCTGTTATCGTTACTCATATTTTCCATTTTATTATTTGGAGCATGTCTCATATTGGACTGAATTTCTTTTCTTAATTATTTTAATGTTTTATGCTCTACATAACAAACAGAACCAGTGAAATTATTATTTTTTAAGAGAATTGGCTACCCAACTAAGAGAAAAGCCTTTGGATGTTTTCATTTTGCTATGCGTTTATACATCTCTTAAGTACATAAGTTCAATAAATTTTAATCCCCCGACCTTCACAACTACTTAACTGTTATCAGATAAAGACAGTAAATTAGTGAATTAACAACAACCATAGAACGATATTAATAATGTATCATCAGCTTAAGGTCAATAATTTTCTCTTCTACTACCAGCAATGTTTCTTCTCAAGCGTAGGCTAGAAGATGGAACACCACACTTCTATGCTTATATTCCTAGTTTCTTTTGTTTCTATCCATCCAGTCATATAATATATCGAGGCTTTACTGACAGAATGCATTAAGTCATCAAAACAAGTTGCGGGAAAATGGCATTTAAAGCTTTTTTATTATTTCAATGCATTATTTCTCCCAAAATTTTCTTTTATTTTAATGGATTTTAAAGCTTTAAAAGAGTAATCCTTATTCTAGAATAAGATTCTAGAATATGCCACTGTTTTTAATCAAAAGCTTGCACCTATATTAAAAAATATTTGAAATTTATAAAGACTGTTGACTTAATGCATTCTGTCAGTATAGCCTCGATATATTTCAAATATTTTTCAATATAGCTGCAAGATGTTGATTTTAAATGTTATGCTATGCCTAGAATAAAAATTACTCTTATAAAGCTTTAAAAGAATTTAAATATATGAAAATTATAGGAGAAATAATGCGTTGAAAGAATAAAAAAGCTTTAAAGGCGATTATCCCGGAACTTGTTTTAATGACTTCATTATTAGTTTAAGTTTGTAAGTGAAAATTCTTATTAGTGACCAATCTAGTCAAGTCTTCCTCTACTTTGGGGAAAATAAATTCAAATTTTATTCACAGTCGTGTATAGTTTAGTAATACAAGTTCAAAATATGAATTTTCTTTAGTCTACACAATATGGCACGCTATTAATAAGTATTTAGTAGTTTTTTTTAATATTTTATTTACTTTGTTATAAAAAAAAACTCCAGCAAATAAAATGTGAAAATACTAAAACGGATGAACTCCCGTGTTCTGTTTGTGCTTTGTTTGTCACGATTATCATCTTCTCTCATTATTTTATTTATTATTTCAAGTCTTGTCGGGAAATCACTCATTAAGGTATGCAGCTTTCTTCTTCAATATATTTTTTGGTAATATTTGTGCTGTATTATTTTTTTTGTTTCAACAATAACACTTATAAAACACAAATATTGAGAATAAAGAAATTAAAAAAATTGCAGCGTTCTTTGTGTTTTTCCAGCCTTCATCTGCATTGCTCGCTGCCAAGAAAAAGGCCCAGTTGAAGAAAAGAACTCCTTTCGAAATCGATCTCAGAGACCATTATCAAACGGTAAGAGACAAACAATGTCATTAATTCAATAGCATAGTAGAGGGCATTTTAATTAGTACGTAATTGCCTTCCTCGCTTTTATTCTCTAACGGATCTTCACTGTGATAAGACGTGACACTACCTAAAAAACTGCTGTTTCAATGACGTGTAATGCGTGATGAAAAAATTATTTAATTACACTAAAAAACTGAAGCATAATAAATTGATGCATTATTCCTATACTAGCTACGTCTAAGAACGTACGTATTTTTTTTTTTTCCAATTGTTGAGGGCAACACAATATTTGCTAAATCTGAGATGCAGTTAGTAAAGGAATTACATGTCTATGTATTTTACATCAGTGGAGACGAATATGTATAAAAACAAAATAAACAATGCATCATAAATCAAATTATTTATCAGCGTGAGGTTTTTCTGTAATTTGAACTATTCAATACCCAAAACATGTACGACTTTCGCTCAGAGAAATTTTTATTTTGTGGTCCCAAGAGTGTTTAATGTCGTAGATAAACATATTGAGTTCTCCAAAATGAAAGCCATTTTCAAAAAAAGTGTACAAGTTTGGATTTTGTCCAAGGGAAGAGACCGTTGCAGGAGACTGCTGCGAGACATTGCATATATTTTTAATCTTCTTGTCCAAATGTTGATTAAAATTTATGTTTACGTAATAATTGTTATTTTTGCATTCTTGAATAACATGTATGCTTCCACTTTCCATTATGTTGTATCACAACTTAATACAGGGCTCTTGGCCTCATGGAGTTAGTTTTTTTTTTTTTAATGTGTACCTTTGTATAAATAAATAAATAATTCAATATGGATAAATTTCACAGTGTACCATTGCCAATAGTTTTATTGACATTTTAATAAGAACTTTACTAATATTAAAGATAGTTTATACTTCTGCTTACTTGCATGTTACACAATAATATGTATTACTTATACCCAATGCTGGATTACTTAATTAGGCACTCGCCTCTTAGATTCTTCAAAATATTAGAATAAATAGAGCTGTATGCAGAGAATGATCAATGTTACAATGAACTCTTTAAGTTGATATACAGTTAAACATAATTCTTATTCTTGTTTCAAATTTTACTTCTCAGAAGACATTTTTTTTTTAGACTTTTATTTGTTCTCATTCTAAAAGTGATTTTCATGTATTTTTTGTGTACACTTAAGTTTTGTTACAATTTGAAGGTAATTTGAATGTGCTATATGTAGGTTGCACATGAATTTTATTTTTGTCTGCCTCAGAGTAACTGGTCATCACATTATTATAGAAATCATTTTATGTATCCAGTTTACTGGAAGAAATCTTACCTACCATAAAATCAGTTTGTTAGTTATGTGTGTCCTACATAAAATATTCAATTCTTGTGAAAGATATTTGCAGAATATGACGTGTTTGAATAAATAAATATAACTCTTAAATCTAGTATTCTTTTTTAATGAATCAATAAATTATTGATATCATCGCTAGCATTTTAAAAAGATATATTAAAAAATTCAATACAAAATCCTCGTGTTGCTAAGTTCACTTCCTAAGCAATTCTATAACTCAGTGACACAATTAATTTGTTTTTGCAGGCAATGGATTCTAAGAATGTCGAAAGGGGAGATGTTGGCCTCATACTGGAACCTAAGATGTTAAAACACGAGTGCTTGTGGGATCCTAACTATCCTGAAAATCCTGGACGATTATCATGCATAATGAAAAGGTAATTATTAAATTGATGTCTGGTAATACAATGAAATTCAATGTGAATACTTAAGAAAGGGTTGCTATAATGGTTCCATCATGTGGAAACAAATAGATAAAAAAATAGGTAAACTAGCCAATGACAGGTCATAAGCCCTGTAAATGTCTAGACTTCCATATTCCTTTCTCTAAAATGTTCTCCATCCCTATTGTAATTTGTTAAAGATAAAAATATGTTATACTTGTATGGCAAGAAGGAATGGTAACAAAATAAGTCTTAAGGTTAAACCGAACTAGAGTGGCACGTTGCGGCTAGTGACCGACCGAAGTTTGGGTTTTAACCAGTAAAATGAGTTTCGACTGCGGTTTTTGTTTCTGGCAGAAATTTGCCGAAACTTAAGCTCAGACGAAACCTGCAGTCGGATTACGTTATTAGTATCCCAAATATACATTACTAATCATATATGCAAAAAATTGCACAATTGGAGTTATTGGATTTTTGACCATTTAAATAATTAGTTATTGTATTGCCATTGTCTAACAAAAAATAAAAACTATAGTCGATAAGTTTGAGTTCCTATAGCATACATTGAAGAACTGTTACATATAAGTTACATGTATGACATAACAATGAACCAAAAGCGCTAAAAATAAACAAATTTACTCATTCAGTTTATACCTTTTATTTCATTGTGTATTTTATTAACAGTTATTTTAATTAACTCGTAAGGTTTAACAATAAAAACGCCTAATTTTAGGTGTTTTAAAGTGACTCTTAACTTATTTAAATACGTTTCGGTGTCTGCCGAAATTAGGTTTTGGTTTCGGCTGAAAATCTTGTTTCGGTTGGAGACTAGTTGCAGCAACATAAAATATTATTTCCACAAACCGTACTACAGCTGCGCTAAACTTTGCGGCACTCCATACAAAATTTTGTCATGCAATGCCACTGAAGTGCAGTGTCGCCGTAGTGCTGTTTGACCTTTAGTGTAATCAGGTAAATGAATACCTTATATCTGGACATGACAAGTCATAATTGAAGGGCATGCATGACAAGATGTATGTAAGTGGATGCTTGTATTTGGACTACAAATTTTAATGAAAACGGTTTGAATCATCAAAATGAATCATTCTGTTTGACATTCACAAATGTAATTAAATTTTAGATGCGAAGAATTAGGGCTGCTGAAAAGATGTAGGAGTCTTACACCTCGTGCAGCCAGTAAAGAAGAAGTATTGCAGTTGCACTCGGAAAGTGTTTATGATATGTTACTCAGTACCCACCAATCTAAAGATATTGACTTTTTGGAAGCCATTTCTGCCAATTTTGACGCTATCTACATACACCCTGTAAGAATTAACAAGTGTTTTTCAATGTAATTTTTATAACTGATTAAGCTGAGTTTCTTCATTTCCTTTACCTAAAATTCCTATTACGTTGTCATTCAAAAATAAGAGATTAAAGCTTTGACAGAGAATCTTCCGTTCTTCAGAAACGCCTAATAATACTTCTGAATTTTTATACTTTTTTTTGACCAGTTGTTTAATGAGCCAAATCAACAAATGAAAGAAATTAATAAATGTTTTTTTTTTTTTAATATTGGCAGTAGATTTTAGTGTGTAAAGCAAAAATACAATATTTAAAGTATGTTCAAATCTTTGTAAACAATTACTTGGATTTAACCTCTAGGCGTTAAAATGCTGTAGGTGTATGTTAAACCCTGTGTACTGTGATCATTTGTACCAGCCAATGGCTTCCATATTTCCATCTCAAAATTATTCTTCATTTCTATTAAATTATTTATCAATCTATATTATAAAATGGTTTGGTTTCTACGACATTTTAAACAAATTTATGGGTGCTGCACTTTTTCTGTATACATATTTATTTTTGTCTTATAATTATGTTTTGGAACTAAATTATTTTGGGTTCAAATCATTAAAAATAACCCTTGCTAAAAATAAAAGTATTATGTAATTTGATTCAATGCATTGTTGAAACCCAACTTTTTTGTTTCATTTTTATAAAACTATTCACAAAAATTAGGGATTAAATTCAGTCATTTTTTTTTAGTCTACCCATGAACTGGCTCTCATCGCCGCCGGCAGCACCATTGATTTGGTTGCCTCCGTGGCCCGCAAGGAGATAGACTGTGGCATGGCCCTCGTGCGCCCCCCCGGCCATCACGCCATGACTGCGGAGCCGTGTGGCTACTGCTTCTACAACAACGTCGCCCTCGCTGCCAAGCACGCCGTCACCAGTTGCGGAATGTCCAGGGTGCTGATTGTCGACTGGGACGTACACCATGGACAAGCTACACAGCAAATGTTTTACGACGACCCAAGGTATCTTATACACGTTTTGTCTGCAGTGTTTTTCTTTTAGGAAATCATCTTAAACCACTGACGTATAATACATAGATGCCTTTACTTCTATATAAGCTTCTTCTAAGATATAACAAATATTGCATAACAATAAAAAAATAAATACCATATAATGATACGCATGAAATCATTTATCTAAAAAAGAGATATAAATATATTTTTATTTTATATTTTTTTAATGTAACTCGTTACCATATAAACAACATTATCTGGCAGCTGTCAGTAATTTGAAAAATATAATTATCTACTTATTCCATAAATTGTATTGTATTGTCAAATAAAAATGTATTGTTTTTCACAGTTGCAGTACAATCAAAGCATTTTTTCATTACACACAGTGACATATTTCTGCGTAGCATCACATATGATCATGATGAAAGTCTGTTAAAGAATGAAGGTGCAGAAGACGATTACCCACGGATTAAAATGCCATTTTCTTCACACTAGTAACGCAACATCATTGTTTTAGATGTTTTTTTATTGAATCAACACAACATTACAAATATGTATAATACACTAACAGCTTTAATCTTTAATTGGTACATCCAATGTACTTGCTCATGTAAATGCTCAAATCTGTTTATATTTGATGGTATGTTAGACCATTTTTGTAGGTTTTAAAAGAACAGGTTTTGCATACAAAATGTAGAAGATTACATTTTTTGTAAAATTGCTTCTATCCATATTTTATCAGTCTTTCTGAGGGTGGACAGTAGGGTGATTTTATTTAAAATTCCAGAAAAGCAGCCTTCGCAATATATATATTTTTACAAATTATCTGCCAAATTATTTACTTCAGACCCGCCTTTAGGTGTAACAGTTGGTGTGTTTTCTCTATGTTTTAAGTTTCTTCAATAATGTGAAACTTATACTTAGTTTATTGAAAATATCAGTTTACATTTTCAATATTTAAACTCGATAGTGTGATGTTAACCCTTGAATGACTACTAGTATCCATATTATGTATATTATTTTTCGCAGAGTGGTATATTTTTCAATCCATCGCTATGAGCACGGATCTTTTTGGCCTAACTTAAAACAATCTGACTTCCACTATGTGGGATGTGGTGCCGGCACTGGGTATAACTTCAACGTTCCTCTCAACAAGACCAAGATGCAGGACTCCGATTACCTGGCTATCTGGCACCAACTTCTCCTGCCAATGGCTTTAGAGGTAAAGTACCCAACTTCACAGTAATACGTAATACTTTTTAGGCCTTAATAACATAAGTTCTACCAACATCTAATTTTTTTTCTATTAATAGGTATTTTCATATTTACAAATGAAAGTTACAGGACATAAAGTATAAATGTTAAAAAATAAGTTTTGGGATATATAGATTTTTATGTTTTCAAACCTCTTGGACATTAAAATAAATATCAAGGTACCTGCTTAATATAAATAGCCAATACTGTTTTATATTATCTAAAATGGTTTTCATCAATTATTAAATTAAATTATCACTTTATTTCTAGTATTTAACCAACTACCACCCTATAGAGCCCCCGCTTATTGTGACAAAAAGTCACAGTCAGCGGGTGGTCTTATCCCCGGTATGCATTAAAAAAAAAAATTATCTTGGAAAGTAGAGCTTTTATGTCAAATTTTATTAAAATGTAGATCATGTGAACTGCCGTCAGGTGCCATTATTAGTTTAAAACACATAAAAATTTACATCTATCCTTTTTATCCTGTCCCCTTCAAATATTAATTTACTTAAACGTAATGAATGTTTTTTTACAATCTTAAATTAGACTAGTTTATATCCATCTTTATATGTTCCAAATGTCAGTTTTTTTCTTGAATAAAATTCTTGATTAATTATTATATTATTCACTGTGGAAAGCAATGAAATATTTGTAATTTTCCCCCAGTTCCAACCACAAGTGATCATAGTATCCGCCGGGTATGACGCAGCACTCGGCTGTCTCGAGGTGAGTTTAGTGAACACATTATAAAAACATGTTATTTTGTTATTTTTGTAGTTTTCTCCCGAACTGGTGATTTGCTCAGCTGGATACGATTCCGCCCTCGGGGATGAGAAGGTTTATAAATGTCCATTTTAAAGCTTTGTGAATGTTGCCAATATACATTTTTTTCCCAATCATGCATATCTTGAAATATTCATTATTTTTAACATAACTGGGCGCTTATTTATTTAATTGTGAAAAAAAACAGTACATTTTGGGATGACACTATAAATAGCAATCTTAAAGCTTTGTCTTAATCTTTACTTAACGCATTTTGTTCAATCACGCATTTAATTTCGTTTAAATAACATGTATAAATTTAAAATTGTTCCAACGGAGAGGGGAAACATTTTTGAGAAGGGAATACGGAAGTCTAGGCATTTACAGAGCTTAATACCTGTCATTGGCTGGTTTCAGTGGCCACTTTGCACACTGTGTAACATTCACTATTCTGCCTATGTTTAAACATCCACATTTCCTTAATTATTCCATCTGTTGACTTTTGAAGTAAGTTATTTTACAAAAGTCAACAGAAATGTAAATGCCTAGACTTCCATATTTCCTTCTCAAAAATGTTTTCCCTCTCTATTGCTGCAGATTTCCAATTTCATTATCATCTATCTATAGATCTAAATAATTCACTAGGGAGGAAATCCAGCCTGTCTACAAACATTTGGACACACTCAAAACATTGTCGATATATAAATTTATTTACTTTACATATCATAAAACATAATATTTTTGTTGGTGAACCCCCTTTGAGCAAACCCTATGTATTTTATCTGTTTATGAGATAATTTTTTTAGTAAAAAAGTTATCATATACTATTTTATATCTCTGTGTCCAGTGGATGAAGAATACAGTTCTCGAAGAAGTCGCGAAAGCGGTTAAACCGGTCATTGGTTTTTCTAAATTTGCGTATTAAAGTATCGCTTGTCTTTTATTTCTATAATAAAAAAAGTCAATAAAATTAATGGTTTTCACCAGAATACGTTTTTAAAAAAGAACTTATAGTGGGTTTTTATGCATGGTAAATTTGAAACAAAACCGCAAAGCATAAAGCTCGAAAAGTGAAATAGATTTGCATTTTAACTTGAAATTTTGTCATTTTTGGTTTTATCCGTATACCGACGATATTTGAACTGCAATATTTCATTGCTCCTAGACTGGCACCTGCGACATAAGACTGATCACCTTACCTTCATGTAACAGATAATCGAAATGCGCTACATTTGGTTTACAAGTATGCACTATGGAAGGGGGATGATGATGATAAATATATTTATTTCTTTACTTGACAATAACACCCTTAAGCAAATCTTCCATAGAATGAGGAAGTTCTGTGGTTTTTGAAAAAAAAAAAATTCTAATTGACTATTAAACTAAGCCAAAAATTTTTTTAAAAAAATTTATCGTATTATAATCGTTATGATTTTTTAAAGTTTTATATTTCTGAAATTACTCCGCGTGTGACGTCTCAAGTTCTCTTATTATTATTTATTTAATTAACGCCCAGAAGGCTTTTACACTATACAGTTAAAATTATATATTATTGTATTATAGAAAATAGCAAAAATAAAATCATAACTATTCTACTCTTCCGCTTCTTCTTGGTCAATTCTGCCGATCGGTCCGCTGAATGACCATAAACCGGAAATCTTCTGCAACTTTATTATCGTTGGTTGATTCATATAAACTAGTGACGCCGTTCAAAGTACTTAATTTTTATTAAAATATATATAGATATTTTTTTGTACATTTTCAAGAAACTTACCGCACCATTTAACGCTCTAAGTTTTACCGTGCATAAGAATACATTTTTTGTATCCAATATCCCTTAGGGCTGAAGTTCCTCATTCAATTTTCCCTGAATTAATTTCAAATAGAACTATCAAATCAATATGTTCTAATAATCAGGAATTATATGTTTGTACTTAGAATAACTCATGTCTCTATTTATAAATAGCTAATTGTACATTATGAGATATTAAAAAAACATATAAATAACTGAGATAAATGCTCAGGCTTAATTTGTGAGATGCTAGATGAAACTTGTGTAACATGCGTTGTAAATCATCTTCAGATTCTGCCACTATGGCTGCATCGTCTGCGAAGCATGTAATGTTAACGACCTTATCTCCCTTAGTCCTAACACTTCCTCCATTCTTGAAAGCCTTTTTATTTTTTTGGTGTTAGAATTTTTTTTTGGTTTTTATACTGCCGTGATATATTTAGTTATAAAGATGCCAAACTTGCTTCGTTTCTTTGTTGTTCTGAATATGTGCTTTTTTTAAAGTCCCGAATTGAGTTAAAGTAACTCCTGGGAATGTAATTAATTTGTATTATACTAAAAAAAAATACTTGTAAAAAAATTATTTGCAACGATTTGATAAAATGAGAAGTTTATTTTGTCACGAAATTAATACAGTAGAACTCGTTTATCCGAACCCAGGTATCTGGATGGCCAAATATCCAAATCGTCATCAGGAAATAAATAAAGGAGATTTTAAAATTTAATTTTGCAATTAACTTTGCGGGATATGTTTAAGTAAGTTTTCAATGTGATTCTGATTCGCTGCATTATTTCAAAAGTAATCAAATCCGACACTCGTTGATCCGGATAATTGGAGTTTTACTGTATCATCTGTTATATGATATATGATAAATAATTTTGAGTTAAAAAAGTTATGATTGATCATTTTATAGCTTAATGAATTAATGTTGTGATTTTATTTTGCAAAACATGCACTTTATTATTTCATTCATGCGTTCGTATTTATGTAAAAATTAATTCTATCTTTAGGGAGAAATGGAGGTAACGCCAGCTTGCTACGCTCACCTCACTCAGCTCTTGCTGGGAGTGTGCAGCTCGCTGGCTGTGGTGCTGGAAGGGGGTTACTGCCCCGCGTCACTGTCAGAGGGGGCAGCCCTCACCCTGCGGGCACTACTGGGGGACACGGCCCCTGCGCTGCCGCCCCTGGTGCCCCCGTCGGATTCGTGAGTTGTCTAATATTAAATGTCAGATGGATCACTGTTAGAAATCAGTATTTTTTCTATCAACATAGACAGAACTATGTCTTTAGCATCTCTTCACGAATACCAATACCTACACTTCAGTACTTTATTATGCCTTACATGGATTTTTTATTTATTACAAGATATTGTCAGCAATAAAGTGTGATTTGTTTTTGTGTGATGTTGAGAGACAGGGAAAAATTCTGAAATATATGATTAATGTAATCTTTTTAGCTATAATTTTTTTTGTATTGTCTCCGTACAGTACAGTTATGTACGTGAAATATTAGGTGTTAACATAGAGTGTACGATGAAAATGGTATGAAATATTGACTAATTTGTTGTAAAATAATAAAGGAAAATCGTTATTTGCTAATTTGTTTTTTTTGTGTCCTCTCGTTCTCTTCATTTGGAAAAAAACAGACACAACTTATGTGAACACGCAACAGATTCAGAGGAGTGCTTTTTCGACTCGACCGCTACTCTCATATAAAAGTCCTGAGAAAGGAAATAGAGTGAACATACGTTTGCCTTGTCGTGTTGTGGTTGGTACGTTCGCCTACCATTCTCGAGGTTTTGGGTTCGTTTTCTGGCTGGGGGGGTGTGAAATATTGGTTTTAAAGGTAGTTCTACACTGCAATATTTAATTGTCCCTGGATTGGCACCTGAAGCTTAAAACTGATAATTTTTTATTCTAAAATTGATCCAGATGCGTTGCAATTGGAGTACCAATACAGCAATTTATTTATTTTCATTTTTATATTTATTGTTTTTTTTTTCTCTATAATTACATATGTTTACAGTACATGTGAATGATAGAATATAACAAAATGATAAGAAAAGAAAATCCTACAGGCCCTGTGCGTGGGTATACTGGTTTAATCAGCTTAATGTGACTGCATTGGTATACCAATCGCAGCGTATCTTGATAATTTTTGTTACATAAAGGTAAGATGATCAGTCTTACGCTTCAAGTACTAGTCCAGGGACTATGAAATATTCTAGTGTGAAAACACACTTTAAATAAATATTTCATATCAACCATGCCGGGAATCGAACTCGAGACCTTTCGCATGGTAGGCAAACGCGCTGACCATTACATCACGGGGTCGACAATACGACATACGCATACACATATAAAAAATACACAATAATTTTTTTTTATTACAAAATACTAAAAGGTAACATATTTTGATAGCAATTTAGCTAAAGAAATCAAAAACATCTCTTTCAATTTATGCAATGACAATGATTTTTTGTTTTATTTCCACAGCATACAAGAGACCATTCTGAACTGCATTTATTCTCACAAGCAATATTGGAACTGCTATAATTACCAGTCCACCTACAACACGGACACATCTGTTTTGGGGATATCTAACATCAAGAATGAGAGACATCACCAAGTGCGAGTGGAGTGGTTGGGAAGTGAGGAAGTACCGGACAAGTATGCCACTCGGGACTGTTACCCCGTGCAATCTAAAGACTTTGTAGACAAAGTCCATCAGAGACTGAACCATTTGAAAATTAGTAAGTTATGAGAAAATTAATACAACTCGGTTCCATAGAACTAGATTTAGAAATTACTAGTTTTGAGAAATGGCTGACCAAAGTTTTGCCTCGTCTAAATTTATTTTTAGAAATATGTATGCGTATATTTATGTGAAATATGTACCCAATTATTACTAGTTTTAGGATTACCATTGTGCCAATTTCGTGAATGCCAACAGTAGTTAATCTTTTTAAGAGAGAAAGAGTTGTGAAATACCTATCAAAAAAGAGACAGCTATTTCGCTATTTCGTCCTATCTGCTAATAGATTAAAGATATTTTCCACAAGTTCATCGTCTTCATTTTCTTCACTTGAACAGTTTATTTCTGAAATGTTTCCATCTCCAATCGCATTCAGAACAAAATCGTCGAATCCTTCCTCATCTGGTGCTACTTCCTTGACAGCATCTAATGAAAATAATAATTATTATTATGAATAGTTTATATATGAATTTATGTTAAGCATTTAAATAATTAGTTATACGGAATTCATAAAAAAACTACAAATACACGTAGAAAACATTGAAATATGTCATTACTCTATAAATGTTGTAATGTCAGAGGTGCCGCACGCTCGTGCTGGTGTAAATACTATCGTAAATAACTGCCACAATTGCCAATATTTTTTTTTAAAAACAAATAAAACCACTTAAACGCATATGTAAACTACACTAATTACATCGCAAGTTACTTAAATAATGAATGTTTATATAATACTTACGTGACAGAGTTCGACCTCCAATGCGGTGTGACATTTTGACAGCTGACACTGACGCCCCTAGCGATATATTTTTGAATCTAATGCCTTTAGAGTATTGCTGTAGACCTTCACGGTAAATATCAACTGGTGAAAATTTTGAAATGTTTTCGAGATAAATTTTTTTGTCGACCTGCACGATGGTGTTAGCCGGGTCTGAAAGGAATATATAAATATATGCAATGTCTCAAAGCAGTCTCCTGTAATTGTCTCTTCCCTAAGAGAAAATCCAAACTTCTACTCTTCTGAAAACGGCTTTCGTTTTGTTATGCATAAATAACTATATATAACTAAAAAAATACTTTTTGTTCTATGGAATTAAGCCATCTATATATATAAAATTACTTGTACCATTGATAAGTTTGACAAAAATTCTATAAGGAAAAACATGGGTAATTTTGATCTCAATTGCCAGTATCCGACAGCACCGACATAAAATTACGCATGGCGTACGTATATTTATGTATTATTATCACTTGATGTCATTAAGTTCAAGTATTCAGGAATGAAGTATTATAATTTTCAAGATGAAAATGTGAAAATAATAAGCTTCTTCATTGACACTGTTGTTCTCATTGATGGAAACACTTAGGAAGAAACTTACCAAAAAAACAAGCTCTTTCCATGGTCAAGGGTTATTTAGACTAAAATCTTATGACATTAAATGAAGAAAAAACGAAATTCTTAATTTTACAGAAAAAGGACAACCTAAGTGTGATAGATTCATCATCATCGTTCCCTTTCCGCACCTAATGGTGCATAGGGCACTGCATTGGTACTCCAATCACAACGTATTTTGATCATTTTCTTTTGTTATATTAAGGTAAGATGATCAGTCTTACGCTTCAAGTACCAGTCCAGGGACTATGAAATATTTTAGTGTTAAAACACCCATTTAAATAAATATTTCACATCAACCATGTCGGGAATCAAACCCGAGACCTCTTGCATCCAGGCTAACGCGCCGACCATTACAAAAAGATAAATGGTGATGGATAATTGATACATAAATGCAATTTAACGACTTTAACGACCAATGCACATGTAAATTTATAAACAATGTATTAAATATAAGATATCTAGAAATCAAAATCGTTTGTACCTTGTAACTGGACAAGTCACAAAAATAATGTTTCAGTAAAGGTTAAAAAATTTGAAAATATATATAATATGTTAAGATAAATTTTTCTTGAAAAAACTATATATGAAGTATATTACTCAATGTGTCGTCAAACCATCATAGATTATCGATGCACGGGGTGGAGCCAGCAAAAGTGCTAGACATACCTTGGAAACAGCACAACAGTATTTACTCAAGGCTCTATTCGGGGTCACCCACAACACAAAACACCCACAACAGAGGTGTTCTAGATGTCAGGTAACTGTACGCTATGGTACTTCTCGTTCACACACATAAAAATGATGGGAGTAAATATAATACAATCCATGAAACGCGATCAAAAAAGAGACAGCTATATCCACTATGGTACTTCTCGTTCACACACATGAAAATGGTGGGAGTAAATATAATACAATCCATGAAACGCGATCAAAAAAGAGACAGCTATATCTGCCACCTAAAATGACAACATCGTTTGGTCAGAGGAGTAACGTTGCTCCCAAAATCTATTGTGTTATTGATTTTGTCTCATTAGAAGTTGCCCTTTTTATGTACCAGTATCAAAATGATTAAAATTATGTCTTCTATTTCAGTAACCAATTTGACATCTCCCGAGAAACCATGTTACGTTTATGATGAGGCAATGTTGAAACACAAGAATATATGCGAACCGTAAGTTTTAATTTAATACCAAAATTACTGTACGTATGAGATGAAGGGATGTCTGTAGGTGCAGGGGTGGGCGGGGGCCACCATTGCCAGTGTAGATTCATTATCTCCCCAAAGGCCATGAGCTGTCAAATGTGGCAAACATGTCATATTGTAACCCTAAAAACAGTACATAAATTGAATTTAAAAACAAATTTGAACATTAATTTAACAATGCGTAATGTAATATAATATTATACTATTTTTACACGGTACTGCGTGGAACGTATCCCCCGTGTTTTCAAAAGAGGTTTCAGTGTTTGTTTTTATCTTAAACTTAGTTTTGTCCGCAAAGGATTTATTGATTTGTTTATCCAGCGGGCACGTGGAGCGGCCGGAGCGCCTGAGCCGGGTGCACGGGCGCCTGACAGAGTGGCGGCTTGTAGCGCGCATGCGGCGCGTGGAGGCGCGCGCGGCCAGCGAGGCGGAGCTGCGCCTGGCACACGGCGCGCCGCTTGTGGCGGCCGCACGCGCTACGGCCGCCTCACCGCCGCGCGCCCTGCTCGCGCAGCAGCAGAGATACGACTCGCTGTACCTGCACCCCGACACCTATGTCAGCGCCTCCACGGCCGCGGGATCTGTACTGCAGGTATTTACTGCCATTATTCGACGTCTGTTCCCTAGTTGAAGCTGTAACTGGATAACTTCAACATCAGCACAGGTAAGACTCGCTGTACCTCCACCCCGACACCTATGTCAGTGCCTCCATGGCTGCGGGACATTTGGGATCATTTAATATGTGACGGTAAGATAATCTGTCTCACGCTACAGATCCAGTCAAGGGATCATGAAACATTACATTGAAAAATCACCTATAAAATTAATATTCCAAGTCCATCCTGCTAGAATTTGAATCTATTAACCAGTACACCTCAGACCGACTTATTGCCTATTGATTCCCTTCACTAGGATTTTTACCTGAGAGTAGTCGTGGAGTAGAAACCACTCATCCAGGATTTTGGCTCTATTTCAAACACATAAGTGTATTACTAAAACTATGTTACATTGCCTGCCCCTTCATAAAACTAGTTAGTGCTTTTTCCAGTTCCGCACAATCACTTTATTGATTGTCTAGTTTATTGGTAAATTCAATATTGTCCGCTTGATTTTTTAATATTTGAAAATATTTTTTTAATGTTTAGTGTTGACAACATGTTTACTTTATTAGCAGGATTCCATTCTATTTCATTCTGTAGAAGTAAGTTTTTCAGCGTTAATTTATTTTTGGTGGCAATTATCGGAGTAGTGAATCAGAAACAGCAAAATTTTCATGAAACTGCTTATTAATTTAAATATTGTTTTTTCAGACTTGTTTTGCTAGTGAACTAAACAATAAATTTATTTGAAAAGTTTAATGTGACATATTATTAAAGTTTAATTTTTGTATATATTGTGCAGGTAGTCGACAGTGTACTGGGAGGAGAGTCTCGAGGGGGAGTGTGCGCTGTCCGTCCCCCTGGGCACCACGCATCGGAAGATGTCCACTGCGGCTTCTGCATATTCAACAATGTGGCTGTAGCTGCCAAGTACGCCCTCTCCTGCCATTCCCTCAAGAGGTAACTATCATCGTAATAATAATAATGATATTTGGCTGATTTATATAGTGAAATTTTTGTGAAAAATCACCTCAAGGGTGCTTTACAATTGTATAATTAAACTTACATTTTAACTAAGCTAATGGGACATATTATATTTCCTGATTTAAAAAAGTGAGGGTATGATAAACTAAAGAAATGAGATTTTAGTTGGGATCTGAACTGACTGAGACTTTCGATGATTCGTAAGTTTGAAGGCAATTGGTTCCAGGCAGAGGGGCCGGCAAAGACAAAAGCATGATCTCCAAATCTAGTGTTTGGGGATCGCCGGATTTTGACAAGTTTTCCTCTGCCTGAATCAAATGCTGACCTAAGAGTAGATTTTCTTTGACATGTATTTTCCCTAATACAAAGGTCCGATAGGTATTTTAGAACCATTTCATGAAGGGATTTGAATACTGTCTAGCAAAGCTTGTATTTTATTCTCCGGGGTTTTTAACCAGTGCAAATCTCGAAGATGTTGTGAGATGTGAGAATATTTTTTACTCCCGTAATACCCTTGCTACATTATTATTATACTCGAATGAGTTATAAATGTTTACTTGTAATTTGAATGCCATAGGATCTTGATTGTGGATTGGGATGTACACCACGGAAATGGTACTCAGAGCATATTCTTGGATGATCCTCGAGTCCTGTACATTTCTCTCCACCGGTACGATCACGGCACCTTCTTCCCACATTCTAAAGATGGAGACCATTCAAGAGTCGGTACTGGGCCTGCTGCTGGATTTAATGTCAACATACCCTGGAATAAGGTATTGATTCAGTTTGTACAAAACATACCTGCAATGAATTCTGTTCCACCTGAATTTTGTGCTTTTAGTTTTATTTTTAATTATTTTTAAACTTTCAAAGCGAGGAATGGGTGATGTAGAGTACCTGGCTGCATTCACTCAAGTCATTCTACCCATTGCGTATGAATTCAACCCTGAACTTGTACTGGTGTCAGCTGGATTTGATGCTTGTATCGGTGATCCTCTTGGAGGTTAGTAATTAGCTATTATTTTAATTTGCGGTAATTTTGGGATTTGATTATGTTTTATGAGAGAAACTTACATTCCGCAGGTTGCAAAGTGAGTCCAGAATGTTTTGGGCGCTTCACACATTGGCTGTCCGGATTAGCTGGGGGAAGAATTATCCTGTGCCTGGAAGGAGGTTATAATGTGACCGCTATATCTTATGCCATGGCCATGTGCACTAAAGCTCTGCTGAGAGATCCTCTGGTTCACCATTACGAGCCGAGGAAACCGCCGCACTCTAGCGCCGTAGAATCCATCAACGACGTTATTACTTCCCAAAAACAGTATTGGAAACATATTTGCTTTCAAGCGGCCTTACCAAAAGAAAACATATTACCAACTCCGGAAGAAAGCCGCGGTTTGATAGTCAGGGAACCACAAATTATACCCATCAAAACAGATAGAGATGATAATGATTCAAGTCTCAACAGTACAGATCAGAATTCATCTTACGATAGTCAAACCATTTCAGACAGTCCTATCTCCGATAGGACGATAGATAAAGTGATTCGGGACATCGATAACCTTTCTTTAGAATCTAAGACAGCAAATAAAAGTATTAATCGATTTCTTCCTGAAAATGACGAAACTTCAGAACATTCCCGACAATGTTACATTCGTAACGAAGTAGAGATAAATAAAATTAATGTAAAAAGTGTGTCTGATAATAAAGGCGAGCCGTCTCAGAAGCAAACTAGTAATACATTGACTGAAAGTAACTCTGATGCGGGACCTTCTGGGTCTAGCAATACTGGCGGCGCCAAAACTCAAACTCTTGTTGACTATTTGGCCGAAAACATTGATGTAAGTACAAAAGAAAACTTTATGTATCACAACTACTTTATTTTTCATATTTTTTTTTAATTCTATTTAGTCGATATTTTATTTTAGGCAATAGTCAATGAAGAAATGTATGCCGTGGTACCACTGCGTTGGTGTCCTCATGTGGACCTTCCACTTCCCGAACCCGTGGAGGAAAACTTTGCTCAAGGAGAAAAATGTAACAATTGTAATCACATTACTGAAAATTGGGTCTGCTTGCACTGTTTCACTGTAAGTCTTTTATTTATTTTTCTTATACATATATTGACAGTAAATATACAAAGCATAAAAAAAAAACCTTTATAGGCATAGCTTGTGCGTGGGTATACTGATTTATACAGCACTAACATACCTTATTTTCAAATTAATACGACCCGGAATTTGTAAAAAATCTAACTTTAGCTCAATTATTCATCAATATTTATTTTATCGTCTCCAAAGTAATTGCCATTAGAGGCTATACAACGTTTTTTTCAATCTTCGTAGCAGAACTGCTACGAGATCAGCCTACGAGAACTCGTAGGCTGATTTCGGAATGGCTTTTAGCTCCCTCTGCGAATTTTCTTTTATCACCTCAATCGAGTATGCTTTCTGTGAAGCTGTAATTTGAGTTTAGGGTACAGGAAAAAGTCTCACGGAGTCAAATCAGGTGAATACGGTGCTTGGGGGACAATTTTTATAATTTTGACATAGTAAAATTTGCAGAATAGACCAAAGATCGACTTGGTTTACACAGCTGTCATAAACAAACTACATACATGATAGTTTGCGCTAAAAATTGACACGTATGTCTATGACAATCTTACCAACTTTAAAAAATATATATATATCTTTAGTGCGGTTTTTTTAAATTTCAAATTCCGGGTCATATTTGAACATAAGGTATACTCAATTTTACACAAATTAATTTGATTTTTTACATGTCCCGAATAAAAAACCTTACATATCATTTGATAAAATAAAAATTACTCGGTATATGGTAAAGTGTAGTAAGATATTTCCTCTATCAGGAACGGCATTTCTCTATATTAACTTTTAGATGTATTTTAAGCTCTGAATAATTTAAGTTTGAATGTTTGTTTGCAGAGAGCTTGTGGTCGTTACATAGAGGGCCACATGGTGGAACATTGTGAAGTAACCAAACATGCCCTGACACTCTCCCTGGCTGACTTGTCAGTTTGGTGTTCGCAGTGTGAAGCGTACGTGGACCACCCTAATCTCTTTCCGCATCGCAGTCGAGCGTATAAAGTCAAGTTTGGAGAGGAACTTCCCTGGTCCTTTGGAAATCAGCCCCCTGAATTATCCCTTGTTTGATATTACTTTATAAACTAATTTTATAATTATTTATTTACATTACTTTTATTTTATTTAAATATATATGTTTTTTGTATATTATTATTTAATTAAAATGACTAACCACTGATAGTGTGTTTCATTTACTGTTTATTAAATTAATTCATTAAAAACTTATAAAAAAAAATAAAATTTGTTGCTCAAAAAAATATAGCAAGGTAATGGTAAAATTGATAAGAAAAGCTTCATATTTAAATGTACAAAATAAAATTTTATCCAGTTTGGGTTAAGGTTTTAATTTTTAACTTTATTAATAACATTCTTCACCTTCTTATTTTAATTCATATTTGTAAGTGGTTTAAAAACAGTGATATAAATAATTGAAAAATAATGACAAGTGAATTACGCTTTATTTCCAATTAGCGAAAATACATACATATTTGATTCACAGCAACAGCATTGTGCAAAATACAGTATGACAATATTATAAATTATACATTTTTAACATTGAACACTTCAATTAACGTTTACTTCAATAAATTTTCACTGTTCTTTTGATTTAAAAAAAAATCAAGTTTATTTTATTATTTCTGTGTCCTTAAATTTGCTAATGGGATTTATCATATTATAATATTTGCTGTTTAATATTTATATTAATTTGGAATTTTGGTGTCAAAATCTGTGTTGTTAACATTTAATTAACCTATTTACTAAATGATAAAGCTCAATCAAGTCATAAAAAATGTGGAAATCAACAGTAAAAATTCATTCAAGCTCCAATACCTAATATCAAATAAAATGAGTGTTATCTGATTTATGAAGAAACACAAGTTCTATATATTTTTATAATTTAAATGCAAATTATCTGCATATAGTCATATATGTATGTACATATATACTTTAATTCAGTTCATTGTTTAAAATGATTTATTCGAAATTAAAATTAAGATATAAAAAAAATTGTTACAAAAAACTATTATTATTTTAATCTCTTTTACCAGGCAAATTAAAGTTAAAGGTATCTAATTAAGAAAAAAAAATATATTTTAACCCTTCTTTCTGTGCCAAAAAAAATCCGCACGTTTCAGTGCACGCATACAAAAATTAGGGATTTAAAATCTGAAAAATGGAACATTCATAGGCAATTGCTTCAATCAACTTTATTTGAAGTCAAAAGTGATAGGCATGAAAAAACCATTTGTGGTCGTGGTAGAGGCTAGCCCACATCATGCGTAAAATTGTCTCTCGCTTGGGAATATATCTATAGCGTCGAGGGTGAGACTAAAGAGTGTTTGAGACAATCGTATATTCATACTCTTTTACTTCATCGTCGTGACAACACGACACATCAGTTAGCTTTCGATTGTATTGGTGATTTATCTCCAATTTCTGATAAAATGCTTTTTCTGTACCCAATAAGTATTTATTATTTAATTACAAAATATTTCAATTGATATGTAAATGTATAACAAAGGAATACTGAAAATCTTAACCGAGTATTTATTATATTTACGGATATATAAAAGTTATCGGATGCAATGTGTACTACTGACTACACAACGCCAGGAAGGGAGAGTTAAATAATGACTCATTATTTATGACTTTTTGTTAAAATAAAAACATTGAAAAATCATTTAAAACTTAAAACAATAAATTTATGACTAAACTTTTAAAACATGAAAAATATTCGCAGGGTAAAGAAACAGCAATACTTTTAAATTATTGTTCTTAAATATAATTTATTGTCATTGGTTAAAAATGATTAATGTCTGGTTATAATATCTGGTTGTAAGACTAAAAGTATTTATGGTTGCAAAATTTGATATTGGAACTTCTGTTCCAGAATATAATTAAGAAATTGATGTAAGTATTACACAAACAATAAATGACATACAGTCGAACTCGGTTATAACGATCACGGAAATAGCGAGATCTCGGATGTAACGAGGAAACATTAGTTGACATTTTAGTTCAAGGTTTTCTGCATACAATTATTCACTGTTATAAACGAGCTACTTCTCGGACATACCAAACAAAAATATTGTCAAAAATTACACAAAAAAATCTTCAATTGTTAAAAACATCTTTCTCGAAATAAGCACCTAAGTGATAAAATCCAAACGATCAGCTAACGTAAAGGATAAATACCGCCGGGCGTTGGGATCTGATTATGTTTATGTTAGCTATGTAAGTGTCTAGGTACCTAATTGGATTTTTCGACGACAATATTAAAAAATGATCACACATGGTTTTTAAAAATCCAAGCTTTGTGAACTTAGTAAGTGCCGGTTCGGGACATTGTTACAATTTACAGCTGCTTTTGTAGTTTATGAATAACATGCTTGTTTCGGGGGTTTTTACGAATTTTTTTTTAGATTATTTAATGTTTTATGATTATTTCAATACGCAATAAACATTACAAGTGGGTGATGTCAAATGAGTTCTAGACCAGATCAGTCAAAACCTAACCCCTGAATTATAAACATGTCTACCGAGTGTCTCTCAATTTGTGAAAAAGTGGCAATTATTCGTGAAATCGAACGTGGCGCGAAAAATGTGGAAGTGTGTACAAAGTTTCCTCTATCTTCATCTACAGTGTCAACATTGTGGAAAAATAAGGATGTTTATTTGTCTGCATTTGAAAAGAATATCATGGACACAAAAAATTTAGAAAATGCGATCGTACTGATGTCGATGAAGCATTGCTACAACGGTTTTGTACCCAAAGAAACACCGGATTTTCCATCGATGGACTAATATTGAAGGCGCAAGCGGAAAAGTTTGTAAAACAATTAGGGAACGACGATATTAAATGTAATAATGTTTTCATGTGATAGGTATGTTTATATGCATTTATTATAATTTTCCCTAACATTTTTTATTTGATTTTCTGTACGAATTATATGTACACATATGTATTTACTTGTTTACTTAGTGACAATGTGCAATAGCGATTGTATAAAAAAAACCTTTCACTGGTATAACGAGTAATGCTTATAATGAGCAAATTCAATCGGTCCCATCTTCCTCGTAATAACCAAGTTCGACTGTATGTATATTATTATCTTTTGATGTGATTATAATCTAATAAAAGTAGATGAATCTACAGTTGAGCTGCCATTATTAAATTGTTACTTTATTTAACAGGACTGCATAGATCATAAATAGCTTTAAAGGAATAAACCCAATCAATACATATCAGTGACATATTAATACATAGACACACCCTATAGAGTAAAATATTTTTAAAAGTAGTGACCCGAGAAAATACTCATCGTTACCGAGTTTGTTTATTTATACCAGGGCTGCATTCAACGATCATGCATATGCTACCAAAAATGGGAGGATACTCAGTTTTGGTATATAAAAAAGTTTGTATTTTAACGTTAAATATCAACATTAGTTTTTGGTGGATCCCAGATTCTTTCTCTAAATTCATTATAAATTTGATCCATTTATTTCATTCCACTGGATTTTGGAGAATGCAAAAATAATATTAATTTACATTTATTATATTTAAAAAACGTATTCGTATCAGTACACCCCTGTGAGAAGAGCTTTGCGATTGCGCCGCTAGGGGTAGTTTAAAGTTTCAAAAAATAATATATTTTTATGTTAATATTAATTGTTTTAAGCTTTCTCAATCACCCATGAACAAATATTTATCAATGAAAGGTTTCGCAATCCTTTTTACAATGTTTATCCGAAAGGTTTTTTTACATGGTTCATGACACAAGCAGGCATTTTGGTTTCGATTCTAAATATCACGCCTAGCTGGCGGTCAAAGAATGACTAAATACAGGTTGGGCATAACTGAGTTTTTGGGCATGAGTTAAGTGTCATCATTTTTGAGGGCTCAGGGCATGTCTATGTGCATTGATATGTCAATGGTGACATAATCATACAATATAGTTTTCATAACTTGCTGTACATTTTACGGAATATATTTTTTATAATATCCACTGTATCTCAATTCGATCAAAGTACATTAATATAGTAAATATTTTATAGTAAAATTAAGAAGGCAACAATTTTAGAGTTAAGCACTAAGCACTCGTTAAAATATCACATTACAACTTTAGGATTAATCATAAACCGTTAACATTTTAGCATTTAAAAATTGTTGTGTTATGGAGGTGCATGGATTTATATTCAACACAATTTAATGAGATCATAAGCTATTTACATATTTCACAAATTCAAATAGCAATTGTAGCTATTCTAATCAGAACATGTTTTACTCTGGATATTAATAAAAATAGCCTTAACCTAAAAATAAACATCAAATTTTTCTTTCAGAATTGAATTTATCAATTGTCAAATAAGATGATATATCTACTTTATATAAAACAAGAGAAAATTGATTAATAAAACACATGAATCTTTCTTTTAGATTAAGTTCTAATTTCCAGGACACATCAGACAGAGAATGACCCTCGTAATAGCAAGTTTGATCATTAGGTTTAGGTAAATAGGGAAACGCTTCGGTGCTCAAGTGCGGATAGAACTGAGTTTCCTCTTTTAACTCTAAAGTGGAAGCGTTAGTTTTAAACCAAGCTTGGCCTAGTTCTGATTTGAGAGAAGAAGGAACAAGAAGATACAGTCGAAATGAATGTTTCGATTTGAACTCGTTATCTTTCCAAATTACTTTGACTTTCATGAGAACATCATCTAGAGATTTAGAACCAAGTTCATATAGGAACATTTGTTTAGATAAGTAGTATTTTTGATTGGTATATCTGTTTATTCTAATTTTATTTGTACTTTCGGTCAAAAATAATGACTGTGGAATGTCATATACGTGACTTGTGACTAGATGAATGGTTGTGGCACGAGGCTTTGTTTTTAATTCGGAATGGAAATGATTGGCTACGGAATATATACCCCCTTGATGGATGAATCCGAAAAATAAAGTTAGGAAAATATTGCAGCAGCTCCAAATGATTAAAGCGTATGTTTTCAATTTTTTGGTGGGAATGCTGTCATTATCGATTTTTTGCAGCACATTCGTAAAGAGAAAGACGATCGGAAGTACGACTGGAATTAAAAATCGAGGTTCCTGGTGAGGAAACAAGGAGAGTATCGTCACCGGAGCTATCAAGGAGAATGTCATCAGTCCAGTTATACTCTGCACTTTAGGCATCGAACCGTAGGATCCCTTACTCAATCTGAAAGAATATAATAATGACATGTAAAGCGGGCATTTCAAAATGAAGTTTACTGTATTTATTTGCATTTTACAAGTTAATTGGGTAAGCAAGTACAAAACATAAAATTGAAACAATTTTTACGCTGTATCTTACCTGTACAACATTCTCGTGATGGACACTATAGCAGCCATTCCGAGAACATTGAAGAGCAGGGGAATATTAACCAGGACGTGTAACCAGCGCGGGTGCAGTCCGTGCTCGGCCAAGTTATCGCTCAGCAAGTTATACTTCAGGAAGTTGAACGGAGTCACTACAAAGTTCTCCATGGATACATCGAGGTACAGTATTTCGCCAGATGTGAGGTAACCGTAGTAAAAACTATCTACAAGAATCAAAAAGCAAATGGCCGGTAGCATGCTCAAAATAAAACATAATATCCGAACGTGAAAGTCTTTAAATCCGATAAACTTTGTTCCCAGGCCCCTAATGAGCCAGAAGAATACGGGCGGAATAGCGAACCCTACAAATGTAGGTCTATTGAATATACCTACAGCTACAATAGTAGCCATCTGAATGCACTTGCTTAATGAATGTGCGGGTAATGAATTTCTTAATTTATAAATAGTCACTCTCTCTACTATATCCTTGGACTTCTCATACTTATTGCTGAGGTATTCGTTGTGATAAATAATGCAGTCGGATTTGAGCATACAATCTGCCACGATCCATATTAATAAGGATGTTAAAATCATCTCCAGACTATTGGAGAAGGTGCGAGTTGCGTACACGAGTATTACGTGAGAGCTCGCCAGTGTCAAGAGTCTGTTTTTGTAGTTTTGTCCATACAATTTACAGACTTTGTAAAGGCTGTAATCATTTATGAGGGAAAGAAGGCAGTAGAATAACCGGGGAAATATTAAAATGAAGTAAGGTGTTCTCAAACTTGCTATTAAAAAGTCCCTAAAAATCACGTTAATGAAATTTAAAATCATCAGCGGGAACCCTATTGTAAGGTGAGAAAGAGCCACATTTCTCAAAGGGAATGTTGTGTTGAATTCCCAACAGTGGCGAACTTCCACACTGAGGATATCACCTGCAATAGTAAAAGTTTTTTAATTTGTTTTATTTTAATAATAGGACTAAAAGAAATAAAATATGTAAAGAGAAAATAATAAGCTCTTAGCATACCTGTAATCGGTTCCATAGTTTGAAAAAACTCATCTGGGTGAATATATCCATTTTGTGGAAAGCATGCCAAGATGAATCTTATTGCAACTAATATCCAATAGGAATATGGAAGAACTGGCGAAGGATTTTCCTTAATAGCTGAACGAACATTTCTTTTCAGAAACATGTCGATATTATCCGATACTATTTCATAATCAAAATTGTTGGTTCTACATTAGACCTATTCACTGTTTGTACTCAATAAATTTTGATCACAATATAAGGTAATTATTATGTAATTATTTCGGTAAAACGCATAATTTTATCAAAAAAGTTGTATTTTCCTTTCTGTCAGTTATAATTTATAATATAAATTTTCAGGACTCGACTCATTTTCGCGTAAGTTGTAAATCACTTTATTTTTTTTTTTATTTTACTTTATATTGGTGCAACTGCCTGTCACTTCAGTGTAACTGTCACTGTCATTGAACAAAAAACTTCTAAGTTCATTCATCTTCTATGCACAGCATACCCACGACTGGTATTCCGAATGCAATTATAGCACGTTTTTACATACTAAATACGCGCTGTAAAAGCATTTGGAATACCAGCCGTGGTGAGTCAGGGTTCAGTGCAAAGCCATAAATATTCATGTTTTTTCCCCTTAACTAGGGTCTTTTACCAAAACTTTATAATATCGGCCGAAAACAAGTTACATGCATGCAAATAATTATAATAAGCACAAAAAACGTATTTTATAATAATATTCAAAATGCTTTTTCAGCATTTTATTTTATTTTTATTTTAAAAAAGATATTATTTTCATTCTTGTGATAAACTGAAGTATTTCTTTTTTGTTACCATTTTCAACGAGTTGTAAATAAGTCACCTTTAGAAAAAAGGAATCAAGTTGTGGTAGAGCAGGGAAACGTTTGATTTTATAAAAGAAATGTGGATGTTCAAATAATGAAAGTGTTTTGAATTTTGAATAGTATATGAAGTGAACACTGTAAGTGTACGCATTTAAATATTAATCTTAAAAATGTTTTACAACATCGTCAGTTTTAATATTTGTCAGTAAGTCATGTTCATAATTATGAGTCTTGTTCTGTTCACCTCGTGTTTGATTTCACCCCGGGTTTGATTTCCATCAAGGTTGATATATATTTATTTTCAAAATGCTTTTTAAATGTTTCATAGTCTGAAGCGTAAGGTAGAAAACGTGTATCAATCCAAAGCCCTGTGTTCTATTAGGTGTGTATAAGATGATGATGATGAATATAAGATAAGAGTGGAAAGCTGTTTTGGTGGAAAATTAGAGATTATTGACTGGACATTCAGAAATTTGACATTTGAATCGGCTAGAACTAACATTGCCTAGATTCTAGTATAGGAGTGTTAGTAACACCCCTCTATTACTATTACCTATATTTTGTACCAACACCTCTCTACTCTCTACTGGGCTGGTATTCCAAACGAAATTATAGCGCGGTATAGCGCGTTTTTACGTACTAAATACGCATTATAGCGCGCTTTAAACCAAAACCACCTCTGTAGAGGGGGTTGTGTATAAACGCGTTCGGAATACCAGCCCGTATTACAAATCGATCGGTGTTACGGTCATCTCGAAACGATAGACATAAAACAAAATTAATAAATTGCATAGACAACATGTACAGATCCACAGACTACAGATATCTTCTCTATTTTGACAGATTGAGAGAAGTCACCTGTCGTTTGCTCTATTAGGACTAATTTTATAAATATCATTTGAAGTAATAATTTTGATTTTATTTTCAGTATTCCGTGAGTTATGTTATCTATGTATTTTAAGATCTACTGCGTTTTTTTACTATCAAAATATGGTATTAATATTGTATTTGTTGATCGTTGATTTCAGCTAAAAGAGATGGAGATGATGAACAAATTTGGTTCCAAGCCTGCTCAATTTTCTACGTTGGCCACTGACGCCATGCCGAACCGCCCCGAGGCTGTCCCCAAAGAACCGGAAATTCCCAGAATATATATTGACCAAACATCACGGTCTTCTGATGACGATACTTCTCCAATAAATACAATTCCTCCAGAATCCCCCCCGATCCCTCCGCTACGACAAAAAAGAAAGAAAAAGTTTGATTCGAACTCTAGTTTACCTGAAGAGAAAACGATTCCTCCTATAAATACCAACGGTAAGAAAAATTGCACAATATTTATTTGTGTACTTTGGTTTTCATTGTATCGGTATATTTATCGGTTAAAACTTTTTTTTAAAGCTCCTGCCTTGCTTAAATACGTGTATTTTTAAAGTTTGATTTTCAATAGCATGAGTTAGCACATCAAAATACATCATAAATGTTAAACAAACATTTTGCAACAAATGTATTAAATTCAAAGAGCAATAAAATGCTTTTAAATCTGAAAAAAAATAATTGAAAAAATATCTAATAAAGTATTCATGTAAATACACAATAGTATACAAAAGTAAACATAGAAAGCACTTTAATCTAATAAATGTAAATTACCGTTCACCGTCTTTGAAATTATTAAATAGAGTTCATTTACATAAAAATCACTTTATTTATAATTATTTACCTCCCGGGGTCACAATCAAATTACATGAAATCTAAGTCCATTAAAAACATCATAAATTTAACATGCATTTTGTAAACATACTACCCGTTTTGAAATGTTAAATGTAAATGTACAGGGAGAGGAAAAGGGTGTAGGGAGTTTCATCTTTTTTTCCCTTATAAACTAATCTGCACCACACCATGTCTTCTCCCTTTCACATATTTTGTGAGTTGTCCTGATTGGTGAGTTGGCTTCCAGAAAACTGGAAATCTATCACAACACTATCATTGGTTGATTCGGAAGATCTAGTGACGTCATACAAAGTAGTTAATTTTTTATTTTTTTTGTACATTTTCAAGAAACAATCAAATGCTCTAATTAAGAAAATGTTTTTTATATCCAACTTCCTGTAGCACTGAGCTTCCTCATTGGTCTTATTTTAAAAAAAAAAATGTTGTAAACTAATATTGAGAGTACGTTAGACACTGGATTAGTATTTTTGTTTATAGTTACTGTTTAAGTAAATAAATATTAATTATACGAGGTATATTCAGAAAGTATGTTCCGCTTATATTTGTTGCCATCCCTGTACTGCAATCGCAGTTTCGCCCATGCGCGGTACTTACCCAGACCTATTGAAAGGGAGTTGATGACATTATGAGTTAGCTGACTGTTGTTTACGCTTCGTGGTGCTTGTTTGAAATGCAGAATAAAATTGAAAATCCCGTCGCTTCTGAGATAAGCTTCTGTAATTCGTTTCCTTGATGCGAAGAACCTTAAACCTGTCCACATTCACCAACAAATTTGTCAGGTGTATTCGAATAACACATGATTCAATGGTAAGGAGAAGGATGAGGCAGTTCAATGAAGGTCATGATGATGTGCACGAAGACAGACAAAGTGGGCGTCCAACTTTGATAAGTGATGATCTGGTTCTTCAAAGATGGACGCCAACTCAATCCAATGGGATTTTAAATTTTATTTGGCATTCCTAACAAGCACCGCACATAACACTCGGCTAACTCATAATGGCGTCAACTCATTCCCAATAGTGCAATTGCGGTAATGTGAAATATAAACGGAACATACTTTCCGGATATACCTCGTATGTTTTATTTGAGAAAATTCTTAAATATGTTGCTGGTGAATTTTATAGCTTCTGGAAGTGTGATTAACATTGTGAACTCTAACGGAATTCACTGGGGACCTGAAGTAACCTACAATTTTGGTTCCCCAGAGAAAGCTGAATCTGAGCCAGATCCCGATGTTGCCATTAGAAAAACTAAATCTATCGTCGCCATAATGGAGTCTAAAGATAAGGTGTGTAATGTTTCTACTATATAAAATATTAATTACTATTTTAAAGGTTATTGTTATTATTTCTTTTATCATCCATCCATCTGTTATTTCCATTGTTTTGGAAAACTTGTATTTTTTATTTCTGTATTCATAAATTAATCTACAAAATGTGGATATTCATAAACATAATGCTGAATGTTACACACTGTGTAAAGCGGCCACTTGAACCAGCCAATGACAGGTCATAAACCTTGCTTAGACCTCCATTTTACTTTCTCTAAAATGTTCCCCATCTCTGTTGAAATATATAATCTTAATAGCTCAATGGGGTGCGAAATCCCGTCCTTGTTTACAAACATTTAGATTTTAGATAAACTCGAAATATTGTTAATAAATGATTTTTTCAAATCCTTTGATGTTTCTTTTTTTTTTGCTACATATTTATATTACACAGTAATTTGTGAATAGCCTAAAATTTAACCATTTTTAATGTAGACAAATGTTTTTTAGATTTTTACTGTGTCCAAATGTTTGTAGACAAGTACTGGATTTGAGTATTTACAGGGCAGAGTTACACAGTATGTAAAGTGATCACTTGAACCAGCCAATGGCACCCTGTAAATGTCTAGACTACCGTATTCCCTTTTAAAAAATGATCTCCATCATTTCGGTATTATTTAAAATATGACTAAGTTGCTGTCAGTAGCAAAAGTGATTACCTATGTATGATTGCCAAAAAGAATCTCAATATCTGTCGGGATCTTGCTTAGTTCGTATTGACACATTTTATCCAGAAAAGGTAGATCTACCAGCACGCCTGACTAGTGCGATAAGCATAAGACGGGAAGGGTAGAAATAACCGCTGTCCCGAGCTCCACTTTAAAGGCAGGATAGCTAGATCTACTCGATTATATCATAATAGTATTTTATGTCAATGCTTCAAGATGTTCCAAGTTACACACACACATCTAAAAAAAGCTGTTGTTTAATTTACATACACACATACTTTTGTACAGCTCTTAAGTTAAATATGAGAGCTTGTGCCTAAGATGATTTGTTTAGTCAATGTGTTGATGAATTATATCTGTTCTCTTTTTATTTATTTATTTAACTTTTTGTACAAAATGATATTTGTACATTGGCGGGATTGTATACTCTTTTCACACATAAACACTTTTCACTTTTGTCATTATATTATTGGTAAGCAGAAGGAAACATTTTCGGATTTTATTTTTTATAATATGGATTGTTGTTAGTTAGTCGTTCTGCAAATACAAATATATCCAAATATTTTTTTCACAGCGTGTTGTAAATTTGTTTGACTTCTATTTCCTCTTATTAAATTTGACTAGCAAAATGTGGTGAGTGTGTATTAGAAATTTTATTCAATATTAACTGATATTTTAGGCGATATAGCGATTTTGTTATTTGATTTTTGCCCGCTACGCTTACCGGTCGCACTGTAGCGAAGGCCGAATAAAGTGTGTTTAGTAGTCATAACATCTATCATCATCTGAATATCACTGGCCTTAAAGAAAAATATTCCAATTTTTTCAGCAGTTTATAAAAAGTTTGTGTAAAATTGTATACAGCAGAAAACTATTAAAACAAGATGAAATTTTACAAATTTTCACCCGAAAGGAGTCTAAACCATAAATTATTGTTACATAAGTATGTATTTTCTGTTGTTTTTTGTAGATTGAGCACAAGCACATGGATATAGTGAGCCAGAACTTGGGCTCCGGTTGGCGTGGTACTGCACGTCGCCTGGGCTTTGAAGATGGAATGTTGGAACTATTGTATGAATCTCATCACCATAAAGGTATTCCTGAGGTACGTTTACACCATGAATTAAATTATTTACTACAATATATTTTATATAATAAATAATACAAAAAGTACTTGGCCAGCACCATGCGAAGGAACTGATAAAAAGGTAGTCGCAAAGTTTTGCATTTGACCTAATAAAGCTCAGCCGAAATCAAGTGAGGGTTACCACTAGAGCCCGCCTAGGGCACTGCAAATTGAACAAACACCTTGCTAGAATGAACCTTTCCCAAACTTCTAGATGTAGGTTCTGCAGTGCAGATGAGGAAACACCTATACACATTCTATGTGAATGTGATGCTTTCCATCATAAAAGGAGCCTCACCCTCGGATGACCACTGGTTAAACCTGAGGATGTTAAAGAGCTCGCCCCCTACCCAATAGCCTGATACTTCACGGATCTGGGCTTAGAGGGGGAGATGAATTGTTGATTGATTTATAAATTTAAAACATTTAACCTCTTATTCAAATTATTGAAATAACAAACACTATTGTGATAAAATATTCTTTTAAATAAGTATGAGATTGGTTTTATTTTAGAATGCATCTTTTCAAATTATATAACTTAATTCTCTTTTTTCTTATTGGAGATTTTAATAAGTCCTCACTGTTTTTTTGTGAAAATTAATATTTATTAAAAAAAATTGGTAAAGAACGTGTCGCGGAAAGTATTGTCCATCGCCATCTTTCTGGCAGCATACGAATACCATCTCAAAAGAACGACTCATCTTTCGAGGTTATCCACAAAGGGAGCCATTTTTTGACATCTTCATAAGAATGGAAGTGCTGCTCAGTCAGGCCATGAGTCATTGATCAGAACAAGTAGTTATCGATAGGAGCAATGTCCGGTGACTACGGCGGGTGGGGTAGGACTTCCTATTTGAGCGTTTTCAAGTATGTTTTAACTGACCTCGCAACATGTGGACGAGCATTGTCACGCTTCAAAATTACATTGTCGTGTCTCTCTTTGTATTGTGGCCATTTTTCCTTTAATGTTCGGCTCAAACGCATCGATCGTTGTCGATAGTAATCTCCTATGATGGTTTTGTTGGGTTTGAGAAGCTCCCATACATTTAATAATTTAACTAATACATTTCACCCAGCTGATCATGGTGCTGAGCAGAGATGATGATGATGGTGTTCGGTGATGGTCCGACAGAGCATGGTCACTGTAAGTTTCCACAAGAATTCTATGTGCTTCAGATGCAATAAAAAAAAAGTGTTGCATTAAAAATCTCCATAAATACTCTTTTTTTGGCACGAAATTCGACATGTTTAATGCTATGAAAAAATACGTTGTTTATACTGCGGCGGAATAACATATACTATCATTTCAAGCCTAATGGTGAGCTTTATGACGGAGCTGGCTGTAGTATTGCCCTATGTAAAAAGGCGATAACATCAGCTGTCGGGAAACAGCGAAAACTTATTCAAGTCCCTATTACTACGATGCGTACGGGGCTCAGGGATATCGGGATTATTGCAAAAGTCGCATGTTTGCATTGCATCTAAATATTTGTTCGTAAAATTACTTTATTATCTTTATTCCTATTATCATTTTCAGTGCAGCCAGAGTAGGGATATGAGGTACTGAATAATGAATTTCCCACACTTCTCTGCCTTGAATGTTGTGAAGGCGAGAATCTTTTATAATTAAAATATCAAACGAATTTGTTACAGGTTATCTACCAAGTGTTGCTGGATTGGACAAGAACTGGAAAGCGAACACTCGGGGACTTGTGTTCGGAACTATGGAAAGATGGAAAGAGGGCTGTAGTTCGCAACATTGCCAATCTCCATAAGGTGTCTCCCACCGCTGATGCCCAAGAGAAGAAATTTGATCTTAATAAATAAAAATTACACAATTATGTTTCGAAAGATTCAATAATTTACTCGACAGAAATTTACATTTAGTCATGTCAATTGGAATAATCTCATCTCTAAGTTCAGTTCGTTAACTCGTTCCGATAAGACGCCTTAAAATCACGCACTGAAAATACAAAAGGTTTACATATAACTAATTCTAGTGAAACAAGTAATATGGGTAGAGTGCAATAGTGCAAGAGCAAGTTGTCACAAAATGGTGATTTTTTTACAGTGTAAAGGGAAGTGCGAAAATATTTTTTGAGAAACTTCGTTGCCCCGCAAAAAAGACTCGTGGGTATGCAAAAATTGTACCGATAATATTGTTACACCACACTCGGACCTAGTACAGTCGCCGGCACTCGCTACGACTGCCAGTGGCTTTTGCCGACTCATGTAAAAGACAAAATACTTCTCGAGGACATTTTTCTAAAATTAAACATATTGGATGATCTTAAGGCGGAAATATTAGAGCTCAAAAACACCAGAGAATTTATCAGCCAACAATATGATGTACTTGTTAAAATATCGCACGAAAATAAAAACATTATTTATGAAGTGAAAAAGGAGGTGGATTTTCTTATGATAAAAAATCAAGTAATATACAAACTTCAGGAATCAATTGAGGAAATACAAAATCCTTGTACAAAATTATCAATAGAAATACACAGAGAAATTTTTGACAAACATATTATAGATCGTAAGGAAATTGTAGAAGAAATTTGAGAAGAAAAAACTATAGAAAAAAAAGGAAATAGTAAAAATAATAGTAGAGTTTAAAAATCAAGAAGAAAGGCAAGGCTTCTCAATAGATCTATAAAGTTGAACAATGGGATAATCGAGGAAACAATGAGAGAAAAATTTACATCAACAAATTGACTCGACAGAAAAAAAATGCTATTCTGGAAGACAAAACAAGCAGCGAAGGGAAAATACAATTTTGTTTGGATCAAGAATATTAAAATTCTAGTAAAATAAAACTCCTCTGTAACGCGTTCAATAATCATAAGAACAGAATCTGATTAGAAATAGAATAAATTCATTCCGGCCGCTGCCGTCTAAGCTAATAAAATAAAACTCTGCATGCATTAGTCACATTTCGGACGATATAGTCCGCTGTCTGGATTGGGTCATCTTTTTGATTTCATCATTTACAATAATTATCTTAAGGAGTCTTTTCTGAAGATTTTATATCCTATCGACGTGTCTTGTGGTTCCTCCCCAAGACAGAATTCCGTATGAAAGAATTGATTCTGCAAGACTTATGTAAACTAATTTAAGCAATTAAAAGTTAATATTTGCTTTAGCTGATGAAGTTTTATCATACATACTCTAAGCCTCGTGCAAATAATATTTATGTGTTTTTCAAAGTTAAAAGTTCTATCTAACGTCAAGCCAAGGTATTTACAATCGTTTACAATTTCTAAGTTCTCACATATACACGACATACTGCCTTCGTGTTCATTATGAAGACATAAGACAGCGGACGATTAAAGGACTTCTTAAAAGTGTAAAAATATGTGAACTTTATTTATCTCTTTTTTTATATAAATTCGCAGTATTCCTTTTTAGTACATATAGTTTTATTTTTGTGTTTATTTGTTTTTTATGATAATTTCCTGTTATTTTTATTTGTATCAGAAACGCGCCGATAAACTTTAATTTATTATTAGTTTGGCGCGATCCACAAATTTTAATTTTTTTAATAAATTTGAATAAATATTTTTTTTTTTTTTAAAAATGAAAAAAGCAGTGATTGATTTTCAAAAATATTACCTCATAAATAACTGATGCAATATGTATTTTAAGGTTAAGGGACCAATTATTATGATAATATGGAAAACTAAAATAAAATATTTTTACTTATTTATTTTATCAAGTATGTATGTATAAATTTTTACAAAGTGATATATGTATACATGGATTATAGATTGATGATGATGATGAAGTATCATCATTATCATCATCATCCCCTTTCCGTAACTAATGGTGCATAGGGCACTGCGTTGGTACACCAATCGCAGCGTATCTTGATATTTTTTTGTTACATGAAGGTAAGATGATCAGTCTTATGCTTCAGGTGCCAGTCCATGGACTGAAATATTCCAGTGTAAAAACACCTTTTTGATTAAATATTTCATGTCAACCATGCCGGGAATCGAACCCGAGACCTCTTGCATGGTAGGCAAAGGAGCTGACCACTACTACACCACGAGGCCGACAGAATTTAAGTTTCAATGGCAGATTTATTTAGGCTGTAACTGTGAATATTCTTAGTAAAAAGATAACAAAATGTACGCACATCTTAAAATAAATACTGTTTTTAGGTATTTTACTGAATATGTATTTAGTAAAATTGAAAAATTTATATTTGGGACGGATATACTAAATATTTTCATTGGTGGTTTGCTCGTAGAAATCATGTTAGATACATTGGGAAACAAATTGACAAAACTATTTTTTTTAAATCTTTAAATTTTTTAAAGTGAGTTTACTTTTCCTGTACAAATATGAAATGTTTAAAATATTAAATTGTTTTAGTTCATAAATGAGACTGTATTTATGAATACATATATTTTACATTAATATAAGATTGAAATATGAACAAATATTAAATTTTTAATACTATTTACAAATGTATATGATCTATATTTAATTAATTTTTATATTTTAAAATTTCTTATCAAGATTCTGTACATATTCAAATGGCTAATAATAAAATATATGTCAAATTATCATGTAGGTTCATAGAATTAAGAATAGTCCAGAAAACGCATACGCACATCAAACAGAAGGCGACTAAACTACTCTTAAAGGAGTAGTTTTACATTTTGACCCATTAGTTTCTTTGTAGACGTTGCTCAGTACGCAACTCTCAATTTAAATTCAAGTATGCCGTGTTGTGTCATTTTAAAGTGTAGAAACACTGCTAGGATCTTAAAGAAACAGGATGGGATCACATTTCATGTGTAAGTAGCAAATTAAAGTACTCAAAAAAAAAATATTTTTCCACCTGTTAGATTGTCAAAGAAAACAAAATGGACATTTTGTTAGTGTTGCCAGGGCAGTCAATTTTTTACACTACTTTTCTCATGTAATGAGAGAACTAATGAAAATTGGACCTCTCGGATTAAACAACGCCATGGTGAACATTGACTGACATTATCTTACATTTGTGTTATGATCATATTTTTCGCATTCTGGCAACACTACGCGGCGATTTCACGCATGAGCCCGGTGAAAGTGGGGCAAAGTGGCGGGATTTTTGGACACAGTCCGATGTATTCAAATATGATTCTACGCTCCTTCTGGACTATTCTTAATTTTATGTGTAGGTTGTTGATCTCTGTAAAACTTTCCATATTAAATAATATATTTTACAAACATTAAAAAGTTTTATTAATTAATTTTAGTGCGTTTTAATGTTTAATATATTGCTCACGCAATGCAGATAAATACAGGCCACAAAAATTCACAGGTTTTGTATTTTTAATTAATTAATTAATTAATTTATTAATTATTAATTAATTAATTATTAATTAATTAATAATTAATTAATAATTAATTATTAATTCATTATTAAGTTTACTTAAAAATAAGGATTAAGCACACTCTCATTTGTTTTATCGATTTAAACAGTTTCATGCTAAAATGTACATCAATATTTAAATAATGTTAATTTGAAACTATAAAAAAATATAACAATTAGCTGAATTTTTAAATAGGAACTCCTATGCTGTGTTTTTATATATCGTGGGGTAATTACTACAGCTAGGTAGGTTACTTCAAAATCAGCATTTTTGAGTTGCCCATCAAAGACACATCATTATTGTATCTTCCTCCATGAATGCTACAAATACGCAAGTCGTGATGCATTCAAATTAGATGGTGAATAAGGGTAATAAGGGTTTTCAGTGGGTAACTCACAAATTATGATTTTCAAATTGCCTAGTTGTAGTACTTACGCTGCAATATTATAAACATGTTTATAAAAAAATATTTTTTAAATGCTTGTTTATATCTCTAAAAGTAAACAAATATTTTTCTTTCCATATCTCTCATAGTCTTATCAGGGTAATGGTGCATCAAGTATTTGTAGAAAAGTAGTGATGATAACAGTAAAGTTATACCTATGTTATATCATTAGGTTCTCTGAGTTTGCCTAGGAGAGTAGTACATTTGTATCTAATGTAAAATGATTGTAAACAGAACTGGTTTAAATATAACAAGTGTTGAAGTAGAAGATGTTCGTTTTCCAACATCTTTAGGGGGCCACGGTTCTGATGCTTTGGTATGCATAAATAATTATTTTTTAATAATGAGCATTATTTATCACCATTTGATTCCCTCTGGTTTATTCTTCGTGCTATTTTATTACAGCATACTGATCCCAATTACTCTTGCGCTTACGTAACTATAAAAACTGATGGAGGTAATGTTGGATATGGTCTCACATTTACTCTTGGTAGGGGTACAGAAGTGGTCGTACTAGCGTGTAAATCCATGAAACCGTTTCTTCTCGGAAAGAATGCGGCTGATATATTCAAAGATTTCGGAACTTTCTGGCGATTATTGACTAGCGATTCTCAGATGAGATGGGTAAGTAATAGACACTGGTTATATTTCAAAGGCCTGTTAGTTAAAAAAGGGTCTTAGTCGTTAGATTGCCAAAAATGGATTACCAGAATTATTTTTCATACTTTAAGATTGGGCCTGAAAAGGGTGTGTCTCATTTGGCAGTAGCTGCAATTATTAATGCGCTCTGGGATTTGTGGGGAAGAGTTGAAGGAAAGCCCATATGGAGACTGCTGGCGGACTTAGAACCTGAGGTAATATAACTATATACATACATATTTACTTTTAAACAATTAGAACTTAAAAAACTACTTGTTTTATTAACTGTGAAAAAATCAACATCATGAGTTGTTATGTTTGCAGGAATTAGTTTCAACAATTGACTTCCGCTATATAAGTGATGTTATTACACGTGAAGAAGCAATAGAAATTTTAACAAAGGCTAAAGAAGGGAAGAAAGACAGAATTGTTAATTTAGTAAAGAATGGATATCCTGCATATACGACGCAAGTTGGTGGGTATATTTATGTTAGTAAAATTAAATAGGAACTCCGAAATCTGGGCGTGTTGTTACACCATTGATTAATTAAATGATTCACTTTCTTGTTGCGTTACAAATGATATGCCAAAGAAAATAAAAAGACCACTCAAAAAGATTCGACAGTAACATGATCAAAATACCATTGTGCCTTTTCTGGCTATAAAAATCAAACATTATAATTTTAAAAAAACACTTAATTTATTTATATTTATTTATTTAATAAACGCCCAGAGGTCTCTTACATTACACAGTTAAATATACATAAAATATTATCGAAAATAACAAAAATTAAATCATAACTATTACACTTAACATGTAATTCATTCTAAAAAGAAAAAGGAAATAAAGTGAATATGAATGAAGAAACACATGCTGCATATCACTTTGTGCATTAGAGTGAGGTCACCAATTGGAGCAATGGTAACCTTAACTCAGATATCAAAGTTTGGTAGCAAATTTTATTTATATGTTTACCTTTTTTGAACTGTATGTAGCATAAAAACTTCCGCTGAACTCTTTCCAAATTAAAAGAGTTGCAGTTGTACAAAGGGCTCCAGACTGATGATGCAGATTCCAGTTGTTATCGGACCAGAGCACAATATAATATAATATGGGTGCATACTAGATGAACAAAATTATCAATAAATTTCTATAAAAATGCAAACATACATAATTGCATTAAAGGTCCTTTGTTTTAGGTTGGATGGGCTATCCTGATGAGTTGGTCAAAGAGTTGACTAAAAAATATTTGGAGATGGGATTTGACAGTTTCAAGTTGAAAGTAGGAACCAATTTCGAAGATGACTTTCGAAGATGCAAAAATCTTCGCCAAGCAATTGGAGATAAGAACAATTTGGTAATAATATTTACAAAAAACCAAACATATTCTGATAAAACACATTGCTATCTATTTATTTTTGTAAATCTTTGGTTTTATAAAATGTAGATGGTGGATGCCAATCAAGCTTGGGATGTCAATTCAGCAATAACTTGGATGAAAGGATTGGCAGAGTTTAAACCGATGTGGATTGAGGAACCAACTTCGCCCGACGATGTCTTGGGGCATGCTACCATTTCTAAGGCATTACGGTTAGAATTAAAGATTGCATTCTTATTCTTATATCACACTGCATTACAAAGCAACTTTATGGCAAAGATAACATCTTATAATGTTATCAACAAACAGAAAGACAGGTAGAATAGATAAGGTAGATTTATATTATGATGACAGTTATCTATCAATCTAGAAGTGTAATGTAATTGTACCAACTAAAAATAATAGATTTTATTATATACATATATCGTCGGTGATACTGTAATACCGCATAGCTATCAATTAAATTTTTTGGCAGTGCTACTTACGAGGGTGAATTGAAAATGAAGCTACCTACGAGGGCGGATTGAAAATGAATCTACCTAAGTAGAAAAAAACATTTTTTTTTCAAAAACCATTTATTTCTCAACATAGTCTCCTTTTACTTCGACACACTTAGTAAGACGATATTCCAACTTTTTTATACAATCTGAATAATACGATTTCGCGAACCTCTCAAAATACGCGTTAGTTTCGGTAATCACTTCTTCGTTTGAGCTGAATCTTTTACCTGCGAGCCATTTTTTCAAATTTGGAAACAGGAAAAAGTCACTAAGAGCTAAATCTGGACTATAAGGTGGATGATCAACCAATTCGAAGTGTATTTCACGTAATTTTAGCATCATATCTAATGCTGTGTGAACCGGTGCGTTGTCTTAAAGAAAGAGCACTTTTTTCTTCTTTAAATGTGGTTGTTTTTCCTTGATTGCATCATTCAATTGATCCAATAATGCACGATAATACTTTCCTGTGATTGTGGATCCTTTTTCAAAATAATCGATGAGAAATATTCCGAGTGCATCCCGAAATACAGTGGCCATAACCTTGCCAGCCGATTTCGCTGCCTTTGCCTTCTTCGAAGCACTTCCACCAGCTTCCACCCATTGTTTCGATTGATTTTTGGTTTCAGGTGTATAGTGGTGCACCCACGTTTTGTCAACAGTTATTAATATACGCCAAAAATCAACAGGATTACCCTTTATCATGTCCAAACACTGCTGTGAAGTGGTCTCTCGAACTCATTTTTGTTCGACACTAAGCAAACGCGGCACCCATCAGATATCTGTAGTCTGTGGCACCCATCTTGCCGATAACACACGTTCAAATGAGATGTTTACTATTTCAACAATCTCACGCAACTTCACTCGGCGATCATTCACGGAGCTTTTCTTTTGTCTCTTCCGCCGTTTTCCCTTTCAAATAATAATAGTGTTTAATCACTGCACGAAATTTGCTTTTTTCCATTTTTCAAGAAACACAAAAGTTGTTTACTTCAAACGACTACAGCAAATAAACTAATCGATGAGTTTGGGTGACATTTTAACAGCTGCCGTTTGACAGATCGCAATTTGGAAAAAATAAATATTTTTTGTGTTTGTGCTGCCATCTAGCGCTAGGTAGCTTCATTATCAATCTGCCCTTGTAAAAACAGTTCTGTTAAGTGATTTTAATCAACCAAAAATGCCATTGGAGGATTAGAAAAATGATTATTATTTAGAGTAAAAATTGCAATAATTTAAAACTAACGCTTCTTAGTCCATATAATGAATTTATTGCAGTATATTTTCATAAAAAAACACACAGGTTGTGCGGCATTGCTGTATCACCGACGATATATCAGATAAATTTGAATTGATCACAGTTTTTTTTGCCACAGCTTTACTTAAAATTTCCCATAAAGGTCAAACCACACCACAGCGTCGCTGCACTTTAGTGGTGCTGTGCTTCAAAATTTTGTATGGAGTGCCGCGCAGTGTAAAGCAGCTGAAGTGCGCTTTGTTTCATCCAAAACAGTGAAAATTATATTTAGCGCAGTGCATAGTGCCACGGAGTGCCGCTCTAGTGCAGTTTGACCGTAAGAAATTTAGAATACCTAGGAGGCTAAACTAGCAGTACACAACGGAGTTCTAGTACCAACTCTAATGTATGGGAGCGAAGTATGGAATTGGAAAAATGATCATGAAAGTAGGTTAAATACTGTCAAAATGCGATCCCTCAGGCGAATGTGTGGTAAAACGATGTATGATAGGTGCACAAATGTCAAGATCCTTGAAGTGTGTAAGGCTGAGACATGCATTATCGACAGAATCAAGAAAGGGGTTTTGTGTTGGTTTGGACATGTAGAGCGAATGTACAGCAAAAAAACGACTAAAAGGATCTGCGATGCGAATGTTGATGGATGCAGAAAACTAGGAATACCGAGAAAGACATGGCATGATCAAGTCCATCAAATTCTTGAAGATGGACATGTCAAAAGTAGGAATAGTGTGTGCATGAGAAGATGTATGAATGTAGAGGAAGCGAGGTCTGTATGCCAAGATCGAGTGATATGGCGTTCTAGCCTCTCTGCCTACCCCTACGGAGAAACGGCGTGATGGTTTGTTGTTGTTGTTGTTGTATTAAACTTCTAACATATTACCAAAAGTGCTTCTGGTAAAATTGTTAGGTATACAATTTGTATTTACTTTTGTTTTTCCAACAGGCCACTGAATATAGGAGTAGCTACCGGAGAGATGTGCGCTAACCGTGTGATGTTCAAGCAGTTTATGCAAGCGGGGGCCATGCAGTACTGTCAGGTGGATTCTGCTCGTATTGGGGGGATTAATGAGATTCTCTCAGTCTACTTGATGGCACATAAATTGAATGGTAGATTATTAACAATACTTTGTTCATTTAAGTCTGACACAATACCCTACCTAAAGACCACACACACTTTTATGTGTTGTCAATGTTTTAAGTAAACTAATTGCCAATTTATTATTTTAACTTTATGCTGAGGTTGCCGAACTCTCGATCATATTAAAATGAAAAACAGAATACATATTTATGTAATTTACTTATTACTGAAATATGTAAAAATTAATGTACTTCTTTTGTGATTATTTTTCAATTAACAGATGTAAAGATTGAATTGCTATCAAAAATTTGAAAAAAATAGCAAATCACACACGCAAATTTAGATAAAATGTAGACCATTTACTATCATATGAATAGTTTCTTTGACATAATATTTTGCCTATTTTAATTTGAATTATATCTGATTCTTTTTTTATATTTTGGAATTCATACATTTATTTACAGACATTGTCCATTTATATAATTCATAGGGATAAATATTACAATGCACACTTAAAAACATTAAAAAAGAAAAAATTCTTGATTGCATTGACAAACATATGGGACATCCAAGAGAAGATCTGAACTATTTATTTAGTGCTCGTTTAAATCGTTGTAAACTTAAACCAAAAAGTCTAGATCTTGTCTTGAGTTAACAATACGACAAAGACGGTCATTGGAGAATTAAGGCCATAGTTTACCTATTTCTGTTTAAATTTTAATGATTATTAGTATTGATTACTATTGTTTTAGGATCATCCAATAAAAATAAACACATGTAATAACAAAGGTCCTGCCTAAACACAGGAAATTCCTAGCTAGTCGGGACCTGAATCAATGAACCTCTGTGCATTGTAAAAACAGTGAAATAAATTTTCACCGGAGAAAGAGATAAGCATGTTTCCTTAGTTCATTTTTATTTTTGTATAATTCATTACTAAAAATACCACCAGCTAGGAGCTGCCAGTGTAATTATTTACGGACTTATACCCGAAAATGTACTAAAAATTATAACTTACTAAATGTCATTAAAAATTTGTATCTCACCACTTACCGACTTTTCTATGTCTACTGGTTTCGAGACGTACCGGTCTCTTCGTCAGGACACCAATTAAACCAACATAAATATCAACCTAAATATAAATAATTAATAACATTCAGTAAAATGTTTGACCATAAAGTTAATGCTTTTAATATTAATAGTAAATATCTACTTATTTATTAAATTTTATTTTATTTACGGACGAAATGATATATCCGTTCTGTTTTTCACAGTTATGGTGTAATTACATCATTTTCTCTAATGAGAAATTTATAATTAATCTCCCGTAAAATTCAATGTATATCTACAAATATTATGATGTATTCAAAATATTGTTAATTAAATAAATAGAAATAAATTTATGTTTTCAGTAAAAGTATGTCCTCACGCGGGGGGTGTTGGCCTGTGTGAGATGGTGCAGCACCTACAAATGTGGGATTACGTTAGTTTATCTTGTACTATGGACCAGAGGCTGATTGAGTTTGTAGACCAACAACATGAACACTTTGTGGACCCAGCGCGAGTCGAGCGTGCCCGATATTTAGCTCCACAAGTAAGTCACACAACACAAAACATAATGTTCACTTTTTAATCTATTATTATTACATATTGATAAACTTTAAACAAATATGTATAACGAGTAACTTTGCCTGAACAATGATATGAAGGTGAAAATAGTAAAAGGAAATGAAGAAGTTTAGCGGTTTTTAAATTTAGTTTTTTTTTTATGTATCAGCGCCATGATTTTTTAAAGTTTTGTATTTATGAAATTACTGCGCGTGTGACATCTCAAATTCTGTTCCGCTTCTTCTCGGCCGGTTCTTTTGATTAGTCCGTTGAATTACCATAAACTGGAAATCTTCCACAACTCCCTTATCATTGGTTGATTTATATGAACTAGTGATGTCGTTCAAAGTAGTTAGTTTTTACTAAAATATTTTTAAAAAATTTTTTCATTCATTTTCAAGAAACTTTGCAGTGTAATTTAATGCTCTAATTTTTACCGCGCGTAAGAAAACATTTTTTGTATCTATAGGGCTGAAGTTCCTCATTCAATACTTTGTATTCGGGGGATTTATTTTAATTTCTGTTATTCATTATTACATGAAATATAAAAATACAATATATTTATATTATTAATATCACCAAAATAGTTTTTTTTTGGGGTTGGATTGTTTCTGTAATATTTTTATGTATGAAAATAATTTTAAAGTGAAAAATGCTTAAAGCTGGTCAACCCACATGGATGTTTCTAACATAATATTTTCATAGATTTATTGGTAGTGCGTTGGAAAAAAATTCTCTAAAAAATACTCGGTTGATCTTTTGGGTTGGATGTCTTCAGCAAATTAAAAATTCACCATTTAAAAGTAGCATTCATCAAAGTTGAATTTTGCATTTTGTGGGTTGGACGGTTTCTGCATAACATGTGTAATACTTATTCCAGATTCCAGGATACAGTACGGAGTTCAAGAAAGACTCTCTAGAGAAACATATTTACCCCAAGGGCTCAGAGTGGCAGAGGATGTTCCGGGATGGAATTTTCCCCCCACCAGTTGAAGATTAGATTTTTTCCCTTGGTGATGGAGAATTTCATTAGAATTTTCTTTAAAAAATAATCAGTGTATTTTTAATAATTTAGGCAGGTATATTTTATGTTATGGTTTAAATAATTAAAATGTATTTTAAAAATAAAATGTTTTATTGTTATATCCTTAAAATAATATTTACAATACATAATAAATAAAGTTTGTAAAACATACACTTATATAGATCATGCCTGAATGAATAAACTTTTAACTTAAGATAACAACGTGAGATGTCAAACCTGTAATAAAATATTTACCAGAAAATTAAAATGATTTTTTTGGAAATTAATCTAGGAACATGACAGCATTAAAATTGTCACAACTCATATTTATCTAAACAAATTTCACACACTTCAACTACGCAGATTTTTTCTGGAATGCAAACGCACTGAGTTTAGATTGTTTCGGAGCCACTTTGATTATTTCGCTGTTTGAATCTTCATCTTTAGTAGGAGAGAGCTTCCTCTTGGGAGTAGATTCCATGCTAGGCGGTGCCTTCTGTTGCTGCGCTTTGAAGGCTTTCATGCCCACCTTGGCCAACTCCTCGGGAGTCAGTTCGCTATGTTCCGCTTGAAGGTTTTCTTTATTCCTCCCGTACCATTGGATGAAGGTTTCAGATGGCAAGGGTTTTCCAGCCTAGAATTGATTTAAACACATTGTGAATGACAGAATACACAAATGTACATAAAATTAGAGCGAGGATTAGAAACAACTGACGATCTTCTCTATCTTATCCACCCTTTAGAAATAAATTTTCATTTAATATAATAATAAAAATATTTGGCTGATTTATATGGGGCCATTTTTGTAAAAAATCACCTCAAGGGCGCTTTACAATTGTACACTTAAACGTACATTCTAACTAAACTAAAGAGATTTTAGTTGGAATCTGAACTGACTGGGACTGTCGATGATTCGTAAGTTTGAAGGCAATTGGTGTCAGGCAGAGGGGCCGGCAACGGCAAAAGCACGATCTCCAAGTTTAGTGTTTGGGAAGTGCCAGATTTCGACAAGTTTTCCTCTTCCTGAATCATCATCAATATTATTCAAAATGCAGCATTCAATTGTATTTGTATAAGTGAAACACAATCGATCTCTGAACGAGTGATTTTGACTCGATGACTGCTCTCGGATAAAAATTCTGAATAAGAAAATTGAGTTGAGATAAATCCGCCTCATTGTAGAGTGGTCGTGTTCGCCTACCATTCTTGAGGTCCTGGGTTCGATTCCTAAGCAAGACTAATGAAATATTGATAAAAAAGGTTTTTCGAACTGCAATATTTCATTGTTCCTGGACTGGTACCTGAAGTGTAAGACTGATTGTCTTACCTTCGTGTAACAGATGATCGAACTACACTGCATTTGGTTTATCAATGCACCACTGTAATCACTGCACCACTGTAAAGAGGAGTAAAAATAAATACTTACAGGGTTAGGCGATGCTCTATTGGGAGTGTTCTCTTGACTGACGAGCTGCCGATCTGTTAGTGAGAGGGGTCGCGAACGTTCCGATCCTCCATTGTCTGTGACATCTGTAGACTTCCGGAATGGATTTCTAGCTCCAAATGTTCTGAGTGGCTGAAGAAACATATTAGGAAAATATTATAAAATATGTACTTACACAACTGAAGACCGATTTTTCAAAGTGTCCCTAGTCAAAAAATATTGTTTAGACAAAACAATTATTTGTGAGTCATGTAATCAGATCAATTAAATACACTTAGGAAATTTGCCATCATAAAAATTCTTATAAAAATAAGGATTTTTGAGGGCATTTTGAAGTCATCGGATTTAATGACAGTGAGTGAACAAATAATTATCTTGCTGGTTATGCAGCTTTTAATTGGACGTAGTTATACAGAAAGCGTCCAACCCTCAAAATGCTAAAAATGAGTTAAATGCCAGTTTCGACAGCATACCACAATATCTTCATGTGCTGAAAACATCCAAGCTCCAAGTGCAATACTTTCTTACCAATTAAAGAGATTTAAAAAAAATAATTAAAAAAGGGCAGCAGAAAACAGTCAAATCACTTGGACGTTTTTAAAGTTAATAAAACTGTGATAGCCGTGACGTGAGTTATAAATGTCTTTAATTTGCGAAAAAAATATAGCACTTGGAGCTTGGACGTTTTCAGCACATAAAGATATCGTATGCTATCGAAACCGGCATTGCTCATTTTTAGCATTTTGAGGGTTGGTTGCTTTCTGCATAACTACGTTTAATTGTGATTACAATGGCATTCTTAATTTGAAATTCATAAATTTTGACTTGGCACGCTTTGAAAAATCTCTTTTTAATTATTTACATAGAGAAACATTTCCAATTTCCTATGCCAAATCTAAACCATACGGGACCCCGAAGGGAGGTTCTCGACTCGATGGCTGCCTCGGGTAAAAATCCTAAAAAAGGAAATCAAGTGGAGATAAGTCCGCCTCGTAGTGTAGTGGTTGGCGCGTTTGTCTACCATGCTTGAGTTCCTAGATATGATTTCTGAAAGGGTGGATATAAAATTTAAAAGTGGTCCTAAACTGCAATATTTCATTGTTCCTGGACTGGCACCTGAAGCGTAAGACCGAAAAGACTTTTGCTCAGAGACATCTCTCATTTATTGCACCGAGAGGGTTCAATATTTTGGAAGAGCGTATTAAGCTCTCAAGGACTAAAACTATTTTCAAGAAAGTAGTTAAGGACTGGATTTTCCTTAGTGGGAGGGATTTGAGTGGGAAACTCCTTGATGGTTTTCCGAATATTTGAGTTTACTGTTTACCATGTTGATGTGCCATATATACATATATTTAAAAAAAAAAAAAAAAATATGTTTCTGATCCTATATTTGTGGTGATATACTCATGTGTCTGTGTCAACTAATTGCTAGTCCCATCTTAACACAGGACTTTTAGTCCCATGGAGTTGGGACTTATGTCTCAAATAATGTACAATAAACTTATGTATGTAAATAAAAAAATAAATGTAACATTGGTGGGTTTATTGCTATGGAGCAATATCTTCCTTCCGATCCAGATAAAAACGAAAATTCCTTTTAAAAATATAATAATTTATTATTAGTAAAAAAAAAACGACTACACAATGTAGATATCCAGTGTAAGTAAACATCACATCAGTAACTTAGTGATCCATCATAATTTATCAATAAAAATATAATATCATCACCCTAACTTGTGAGTCCAATACAAACATGATACTTTGGCTTGGATCTATAAGGGCTGATATCGTAAATTGCAATAACACAGGAGAGTAATCTTTCAGCTATTTTGTGGCGTTATAATAAACTGTTTGATAACAAAAAATATTTAAAAAAAAACAAAACTGTATGTATGCAAAACTTATATATTTATACATTGTCCCATTATTTATTAAAAAAAAAAAAAAAACAACTTTGCACCATTCGCTACTGAAATAATAACTGATTTTAGTAAAAAACTTATAAAACCTAAACAAAAGTAAGTTTGGGAGTTTTGTCAACGATAAATGTACATATTTTTTAATAAACAACTTACTGCTGGTTTCAATGGGACTATTTCTTCCTTCTGTTTTCCATTATGTGGCAGAATAAGGCTAGCATCCAGTTCTTGAGACTCTTCTTCTTCTATGGGTTGTTGTGTGGATGTCTCGAGTGGCTGATTCATAATTTCATTAGTTTCCCAATCATTGGCCATACTGGATAGCTTGTCCGCCAAGTGTAACTTGCCGAGACGTGAGGCGTACCGGGCTGCTGGGGCTATGGCCTTTCTCTCTTGCAGAACTTCCATGAGTTCGGAAGCTCGCTGTTCTACTTCGCTTCTGCACGCCAACTGAAAAGAAAATAGACATTTATGTAAAAAGAATACGAAAAAAGTGTCATATTTAGTGCAGTAATTTAGATATTTTCTCATGAAAATATAAATATTTGCGTTCTCATGATTCATCCAAAATTGCCAATTCTTTTACGTGACCTTTCATTAAATATTATGTTTTACGGAAATTCATCGAAAAAAAATTTAATAAAAAATAAAAACCACAAAATACTGGTGGTATATTTTCACAATTTAATGGTGAAAAAAATAGGTAAATGTTAATTACCGCAAACAATTTAAGCGCAATTTCAAGTTTGGTGGATTCTTCAGCAGACCCGAATAATGCTGATCTCCGTAACTGTTCTTCGTACTGACTTTTTTCTGTATCCATCTCACAAAACGGAAGCTGTAAACAAAAATAAAAAGATGAACAACATAAAATAACAACAGAAGAGTATAATATGAATATATATTAAATATACAACCTGGAGAGGGAGCTGTGTGACTGTGGGACGTGGTGCTGTGAGAGGGAAGGGAGAGCCCCGACAAAGGACAGCTGTTACACATTCATTCTCTTCTGATACCTGTAAAGAAATTAAAATATACTTGGATATAAGCTCTTCTCATGCGATTCCTCGTCTGCATGAATCAACAAAAAAGAGACAGGTAGGTGACTAGAAATATTATGAGCAAACTTTTATAGTTTGCGAGTAGTTTGATAATGGAGTAGTTGTGTTTGGATCTAAAACAGAGTAAATTGGCATATTTCCACTCTCTTCAAAGTATGTTAAGACAATAATAAAATTTTAAAAAAGTAAATATTGACATTTATCATGATAGAGTAAATTATTACAAAAAAACTGTTGCTGTGTTTCTAAAATCAAATGTCTAATATTTAGTTTTGTGTAAGTATATAAACTAACTTTATTTTTATCTTAAAAAATAATTGTTTTTGCTTATAACTAAGCATTCACAATTTTTTTAACGTACCTTATTAAACTACACACTTATCCTATATAATTCATGAAAGATTGTGGAGTGCCATAATTATCGAGGATATATATTAGGAATGGAACCAATGCTTTTATTACAAATTTTATGTATCCATGTTGAACTTTTGAAAATAAAATTAGTTATCAATATATTAATTTTTGAATTTCGGTTTCATAAACTGCGATTTTAATTTAATTTAATTCTACTGCTTACAGATATGATGAAGAAGTTGTCGGACACCCCCCTGGCGTGGGTAGTAGTGTCGCACACCGGCACCCACAGGCGGGTGTGGTGCTGGAACAGGCGCAGGATACCTGTTGCGTCCAGCACTACGGGAGCCCCGCGCTCCGTGCAGCCGGCCCAGCGCAGCAGACTCTCAGCCGAGAGGGCCACACGCATACTGGACGCCACCACGCGACTGCTCATACCTGGTAATGCAAATATACAATCAACCGGTGTCGGGATCTCTGTCATGTACTATGTACTTGTTTAATTGATGGTAATGATCAAAGAACTCTACAATGCATCCTTTAAGATTGGCTCGGAAATGAATGCGGGGAAAACATAAATTCAGAGTCCAACCCATGACGGAGTTGAAATTGACAATAAAACCATTGAGGTAGTCAATGAATATGTATATCTTGGACACAAAATAAAGTTAGAGTAAGAGAACCAATCTGCGGAAATAATATGGCAAATAAGAGTAAGCTGGGTTGCCTTCGTCAAGTTATACTTAGAAACAAAGAGGTGCCTTTAAACTTGAATGACGTGCAACCTATGCCCTGGAAACTAAATCCTTCACCGCCAGACACATGGAAAAGTTAAAGTGTGTTTAGCGAGCACTGGAAAGACAAATCTTAAGTGACAAGTCTTAATAATAAAATTAGAAATGAAGACATTAGACACCGAACAAAGATTACCAACATCACAGATATAACAACAATGCTAAAATAGCAGGGGGCAGAGCTCGTGTCGATACAGTATTAGATGTTTGCCTAGAATCCTGAAGTGGAGGCCTCGGAACAACAAAAGAGGCGTAGGAAGACCATAAAAAAGGAGGACAGATGACACTGTCCAGCTTGCGGGTCGCAGATGGCAGCAGATAGCCCGAGACCAAAAATATTGAAAGAGTTTAGTCTTCTAAGGCTTTAGGCCTCTTGGCCTATATTTTTGTAAAATAAAACAAAAAAAATTGTTACTTAAAAAAACAAATCGTTTTGATATTTTGTACTCTTGGAGTAAAAATATTTAAAAAAAAACAGGTGTTAAAGTGTCTTGTATACCCTGATAAGGACCACATCATTTTTTTTGTGTTATATACATTTCAAAAGAAAGTATCTGCTAAATGTTTTAGTACTCCGGGAAACAACCCTTCATTGATCAGATAATAAATTATTATAAGATTTTCAGAAGATACCTGTGTATTGAGATGTCATTGTAATGGAAGAAAGTATCACCAAACAAAACTGTCATTCCGGTCAGGTGATTGTGAGTGTTCAATGATTTGTCTGGCATCATTCGTGCAGTTTAGTGAAAAAAATATTCTTAAATAATAAATTAATAAATAAATGCAGCGACTAATGATGTGAAAATACTAACCATTAACAACAAGTGTATCCATGGCTATTTGCTGGTCTGATACACCTGGATCTGATGCGTGATACATTATATGCAAAGTGCTCCCTCTACCTGTGAGACAAACTGGTGATCCTAGCAAACTGACAACCTGAAAGCAATTGGATATATGTATTATATTTAATGTAATATAAGCAATACCTTGTTAAACATTTAATCAATGATACATAATGTATTCTTTAAAAAATGATGTCAAAAAGTCGGTCAGTGAAAATAAAATTTCATTAAGAAATCAAAGATAACTTATGGATATTACACTAACAACAAACCATCACGCCGTTTCTCCATTGAGGCAAGCAGAGGTTAGAATGCCATATCACTCTGTCTTTGCATTCAGACCTCACTCCCTCTACGTTCATACATCTCTTGCACGCATGCCGATTATTCTGACTTGACATATTCCCTCTTCAAGTATTTTTGGATTTGGTCATGCCATGACTTTGTTATGTTCTTAATTTTGTCAATAATGCTTATCTCAGCCTTTCATAATGTACGAATCTCGATATTTGTGCACCTGTCGTACATAGTTTCACCAGACATTCGCACTTTGATGATGTTCAGCCTACATTCACCCTTGTTTTTCCAATTCCATACTTCACTTCGATCCATAAGGGTTGGCACCAGGACTCCATTGTGAACTGCTAATGCTAATTTATTTGCCAATATTGATTTTGGTGTCATAATAATACAATAATAAAATGGTTCTAACATGTATTTGCGTTCCTCTCGGAGTGTAGAGTCGCAGGTAGCGAGCTGAGGTGGCCGCCCCTACCAGCCGTTCTGTGGCCACTAAGCAAACGGCTTCCTCTAGTCCGGGGAGGGACACACTCCACTCCTTGCTTCCTCCTTCCAGTGTGATGCAAACCAGCTTCCTAAATAAAATGAAGTAATATTTTGTTTAACTAAATACAAGGCACCGGTTAGATACGTATGTATATGTGACTTGGGCACTACCTGTGGATATAATGTATTGATTAATAAAGCATGTGTTTATGGAACGTACCCTGGGGCTTCGCAAGCTAACACGAGGACAGTGCTAGAGAGAGCAGCCAGAACATGGTTAAGGTGATTGTTGAGGTGGATACTGTGATGTGTGCTAGTGTCGTGGAACTCTACTTCGATACTACTCTCAGACTCTGTTGTGTGACATCGGACTATTCCTATTTCATTCCAGCACATGTATCTGTAAAAAAATCAATATTAATTAGTTAATGTAATGGGTTTAAATATTAATCAGTCACACCATTCTTTAAAAACAAATATAAACTAAGTTTTTTGTCATAGGTACGTAAATGTATTAAAATATTAATAACCTCCGTACAGAAATCAATGAAATAAAATATGCAAACTAGAAAAGAAATAAATGGCATTGAAAATACGTTGACATTTTTAATAAGGTATTTTCACAAATCGGACATACAAAACGGCTCATAGTTGGTGTCATGTCACTTTGATGTCACAGATTGGGTTCAACGAGTGCGTTTTGCGCAACAAACATTGCGTATAAGCCTTGTTTTCAGGTAATTCAAAATACGCGTACTTTAAATCATTATAGTCGGCCTCGACACTAGAATATTTCACTGTCCCTAGACTGGCATCTGGAGCGTAAGACTGATCATCTTACTTTCATGTTACAAAAAAAAAAATGATCAAGATACGCTCCGATTGATGTACCAATGCAGTGCCCTATACACCGTTTGGTGCGGAAAGGGAACTATTATAAAAAATTTATCCAATATCACACAGAAAAAAATATAATACTCGTACCATTTTTTTGTTGCAAATTTAAAAATATTTGTACAAAAATGTGAAAAGACACTGTGATATAATCTCAAATATAATATATTATGTAAAGTTAAAAGTCAAAATCAATAGTTAACGTTTTCTGTTTTCCTTTAGATTTTTAATTACTACAACCGGGTTTAAGTTCCTCTCCAAGCACAGCATAAACAAAACATGCTTGAATTTTGATACTTGTAACTTGCATACAGTATATTTATTAATTTATGTACCTAATACCAGTTGATGCCGCCCATCAATTAATAAATGCGTTTGTAATGTCTAGAGTCGATTATTGTAATGGTATCTACGCAGGTCTACCAATGAATAAAATGACTCGCTTACAGTCTGTATTGAATACCGCAGCGAGACTTATTTTTGGAATCTCTAAGTTCAGTCATATCACTCCACTACTTCGGGAATTACACTGGCTACGTTTACCACAGATGGTGGAATACAAACTCTGTTGGCTTATGTATAAGTCACTGCACAACTCTGCCCCAGAATATCTAAGGGAACTCTGCATTCCAGATGAACTAGCTGACAGACGTCTTATGCTTAGACCAGCTACATCAATGTCGAAAGGAAAATTTATTATACTACGCAAACAGCGCACTAAATTTGGCAAATGCACATTTGCGGTTGCAGGCCCTACGGCATGGAATGCTCTCCCAGCAGAGGTCCGAAACTGTGAGAGTGAAGTGATGTTTCGGAAGAAATTTAAAACCCACTTGTTCTCTTAATCATTTGAATAAATTCTTAGCATGTGGTGACTAAGTAAATATTTCTTAAATTAAAAAGTTAAAACCAAATTTAAATCTTTATATGATCACTTTGTAAAACGCCCTTGAGGTATTATATTACGAAAATGGCGCTACATAAGTTATCCATAATTATTATTATTATTATTATAATACCTACATCTATCTACCGCTGTGATCTCGCGGTTTAACGGGTGTTTCTTATGTATGTATATAGTATATATAAAAGTAAATCACCTATGTTCTAGATGGGAAGGCGTGGCCGAGGGCTGGAAGGGGGCCTGGGGCTGCACCCGCCTCTCCCGGCTCCTGGAGCGAGAGCGAGACCTCCTCCTAGAGCCCGCCACACTCCCCGCATCACTTCGCACACTTCCCGCCCGGAGAGTTTCGTTCTTTAATTTGTTCAGCGATATCACGTTCTCATCATCTTCATCATTGTCTTCTATCACTTCATGGTTCGAATCATCTAAGAAATGTAATTCATTATTAATATTTAAAGCATTAACTTTGCGATCAAATATTTTACTAAATGTTATTAAATATTTGTACATAACTACTTACTGACTTTTCTACGTCTACCGGTTTCGAGACGTACCCGTCTCTTTGTCAGGACACCAATTAAACCAACATGCAAAACCCGCTATACACCTTCACCATAGATGTTGCACAAAAATATAAAACCAACACACCATGGATACTAATAAAGAACCCTTACATACACTGATTACGTTATGAAAATATTTTATGTTGCTAGAGAAATAGTTGGAAAAAGAGGGAGAGGTTGAAGGGAGGGGTGTGATTTTAATAGGTGCAGGGTGACCATTACAATGAAACATCGTATAATGGGCTATATTGAAAGGTTGTTTGATTAAAATTTGGTAAGGTATTCAAAATAAAATACTTTTGTTGGATTTGATTCTACTTTTATTTTTTAAATATCCACAATTTGGTTGATAATGTCCCAACAAGACAAAATGCGTCACATTATACACTCTAGTATATTTAAATATACAAGTTGGTTGATAATGTCCCAACAAGACAAAATGCGTCACATTATACACTCTAGTATATTTAAATATACAAGTTGGTTGATAATGTCCCAACAAGACAAAATGCGTCACATTATTCACTCTAGTATATTTAAAAAAGAAAAGTAGAATAATTTTGGATAACTTACCTAATTTTAATATAGAATTCTACCAATTATCTGCATACACAATAAATAGGTTGTTTGATTATTGATCAAAGGAACATTATTTTTTAAAGCTTTCCTAATGTGAAATATTTCCATATTATTTATTTTTAACCCTTTATTATTTGTATCTAAGATTTTAACCCCTGTATCTTTATTAAAGTCATGATTAAAATTGATTGGGTGATTTGAGAATTCGGAGAAATTTTTACTATAAACACACCTCATGACAGGTACGTCTCAAAACCGGTAGACATGGAAAAGTCGGTAAGTGGTCGGTATATAAATACAAAAATTTAATAACTTTTAGTAAAATTTCATTCAACTCGACACTGGCTAGAACACCCCAGTTAGGAGGTGAAAAAGCAAAAAAAAAATAACAAGAAGAAGAAGACAAGAATCTTCCCATTTGGTGGATAATTTAACGATCAAGGATGGAGAGGATTGATATGTTAATAGGAGGAGTACATAATATATCTGTCTCTTATTGGACAACCAAAGAATATGTGATCTGAAGTCGCGTGGTTCAGATTCAAATATAAATTTTATATAATTATTTACATTAAAAAGTCACTGACCATTTTCCCTCTCGATTATTTCCATTAAATCAAGGTTATCATCATCTTCAGTAGACTTTCTTCTTACTTGTCCTCCAAAACAATTAATAATGGTCCCCAACTGTCCAGTTACATCACAGAATGCTAACTCTCCATTCTCCGCTAAAAATATGGACATGCACAACATTTAGTTATAATTTAAACATCATATAATTCTCATTTACTTATAGATGTGTGAAATTTTGTACCTGTGGGACTCCAAGCCATTGAGCAAACATTGTGGGAAGTGGGGTGTTCGGTTATCCCTAATACTGATGAAGTATTCACATTCCATGCCACTATCTGCCCAGCAATGGTACTGGCAGCGATATAATTACCACAGGGTGAAAACAAGCATTGAGAAATTGAGCATTTTATCTGAAATTTTTCTTTTGTTAAACCACAGATCTAGCATCTTACTTTCTTTTGTTTAAAAAAATATTCCAAATTTAGATTTATTTTTACGGTTAAGTACTTGATGTGAAAACTCAGAAAATTACCTTAGGATGAGTTAGTGAATATTTTTGTTGCCAGGTTTTAGTATCTAGTATAATAACATCCCTATTGCTTGGATACGCTAAATATTTTCCTGTGTTTGGTTCGAAACTAGTACGACCTAAAAACAATAATTTAGTTAAATTGAAATAATACAAAACACATGAAGCAATATTTTTAAGGAAAGATAATAAATTATGGGATGGTAAAATATAAAAAAAGAACAGATTTAAAAGCAATTAATTAAATAGGGTTTAAACTGTCAGTAGGATTGCAGTGAGTCACATCTTGCTGGAGGGTGTGATTCTATAAAATGCTGCGAACACCCAGTTGCATTCCACCGGCAACATTACTGACTAGTTTAACTCGTTAGCGTCCTTGTCGCGAATCTTGGGCAATGGGATAGCACTCAAAACGGCGTGATCACAGCAGATAACGAGAGGATGAAAGGTGAGTTTCTGGCGCCTCAAAACCAATCAGCTAAGGGAAGGTAACCCCGACAGAAAAATCCACCAGAGAAGGCCATGTGAAACCACTCTGGTCATCTTTTCCCAGGAATCGCTATGGCTAGTACATCCAATAAGCAGTTGTCCTGGCTGCGGAATAAAAGAGTAGCGAAGGACTGAGATGCTTTCGCTGTAGTGATCGCCAACATCGGGGGACTTGACAAGGCACCGCAAGAAGAAGAAGAATAAAATAAAAAATCAATAAGGGGCAACCTTATGGTAAACATACCTAATACTTTGGCGGAGTAGAAACTATTGGCTTTGGGTAAGCAGTGCATCTGCTTCATGATGGAGTTATCTTCAAGGTTCCATATTCTGCAGAAGCCATCACCGGATGATGTGGCGCTGTACTTCCCCATCGGACACACGGACATGGAAAGAACCGGTCCCTCGTGAGACATTACGTCAGACAGTTGTTTGTCTTCCACAGAGAAGATTCTGGCTTCCATGTTCTCGGAACAAAAGCCCAGCTTCTAAATATAATAAGTGAAAAAAAATGGATTGATAAAAATAGTAGTTTTTCCTGTACTAACCGCTTAATGTTTATTTGATTACCGACCGGTTTCTAAGTTACATGTGTTCCTTTATCGAAGTATAATGGAGAATTCGGTTAAAAATTCTATTTTATAATTTTAACAATGTCGACATTAGTCCAATACATATGGAGGTAAGAAATTGAGTCTTTATGTCAAGCAGCTTTTTGTGTTTGTAGAGGCGCGAGTGAGGGGTGAGGGGTTAATATTGTTTTTATTTTTTATTTATTATGGCTTTTACCATTATTTATTATGGCTTTTACCATTATTTATCATTTGACAATGGCCCCATTGAGTTGTAATTTACTTCATTTTGTAATTCTTGTCATGTAAATATTGTGAGTGTACAAAATAAAATAAAAATAATAAATCTAGATTGATAGATATGTTAAGGGGATGGAGAACATAAAAGATCACTATACCCCTTTCCACGGCCAATTGTGCATAGGGCACTGCATTGGCACACCAAATGCAGCGTAAATCAATCATACGTTTTGTGAAGTTAAGGTGATCAACCTTACCCTTCGGGTGCCAGACCAGCAACATGAAATAATGCAGTACGGAACCACTTTTTTGGTCAAAATTTTATATCAACCATACCAGGGATCGAACCCGGGACCTCAAAAGCATGGCAGGGGAACACGCCAAACAGTACACTACGAGGCGGACTTATCTCCACTCGATTTTATTGTTCAGGATTCAGTAGCTATCGAGTTGAAAGCACTCATCCAGGATTTTAATTCCATTTCTTGTTTATTCTTATGCCGTTCGGGTACGGAAGAAAATAATGAAGATAAAATATTACCGAACTAGCCGCGCACATGGTAATTTGCGTGACAGGAGCAGTGAACCGGGCGACCACTCCGTCCTTGTCGAAAGCCGGGAAGGTGTATTTCTGGACAGCATTGTTGTCCGTGGAAACGAAGAGGTGGCTTGGAGAGACGGACAGGCCGAGGGCCCACTCCCCTACGCACACGCTGCGAGGGTCGTCATCCTCCAGGCCGGCCCACACGCGCACATCACCGTCTGTGCCACATGTCACCAGCTCGCTGAAACATTTTTTTTTAATTATTGAAAATTATTACATACATTATTGAAGTGGCGACCTTGAGAGAATAAGAGAGGTGTCGGAAGACCATAAAGAGATGGGCTAACCATACAGCCATAGTGGGGGAAGGAAATGGCTACAAAAAGCAAATGACAGAGAAGAATGGAAGGGTATGGAAGAGGACTATATTCAGCAGTGGAGAGATGAAGGCTGAGGAAGAAGAAGAATTCCCTTTTAAATATTAAATTTTATGACTTTAAAATAAAAATTTATTTACTTTTTAATATGTTTATGTTATTTATCATAAGTCAATTCCGAATTGTTCAATTATATTGTCCTACTCTCCTCCACTTTATTTCCTCATCAACCTTCTTGCAACGCTCTTTTCTTTTCTTGTATATTTTCTCCTTAGTGTGTAACATGTTCTACTATCATATTTATATATATATTTGTGAAAAACTTTAACTGCATATATGTACTATTTTTTGTTTCAATGGTTTATCCCTCGAACTTCTCTTGAGTTTTAAAGCATCGAATGCCTCATTTGTAAAACCTGATTCAGTGTTGATGGATCCGTACTATCTGGAGAGTGTTCCAGGATGGGGAAACATATTATCAAAAGCATGTCTAACATATTTGTAGGCAGCCGGAAAGTAATAGCGCAAAGTTAATGCGAGTTTACGTAAATTCTTATGTTTTTTAATTAGGTTTTTGTAGACCTCCATTACTTCAGCTTTAACTATTAAATTATTTTCGTCCTCTTTATCTAGAGCATATTTATTTTTTATAGACTTTATGACTGCTTTGACATAGCAATTTTAAAAAAAATCAGAGATTATCTTTTTGATACCAGTTATTTTTCATAATTTGGCTTTTAGAACTATGTTTCTAGGTGTGTCAAATATTGATTCTGAATGGGTAACGTGAACTGATAAAGATGTCATAGGCTCATCAAAACTTTTATCTGGCTGAAAAAATATAATATTTCCATTAACAATGTCGTTTAAATAATATGTTAATTGAGTTTAATGCGTGCAGGTATTTTGAATATAAACTTACATGATTACAGCGGACTACTATTTTTTTAGGTAAGGCCATCTATTTTTTGTGTTATACATATCTACATCCTGGAAAAAACTGAGCAGATATATGTATTTTTGAAATGGGCGCGGGAATCTTAAATAAAATGACACAAAGCAAAAATCAGTTGAGACAAAATACAAAAAAAAATGTTTGTCAACATTCTTTATTATTAAGTTTATGTGAAAATGTGAGAAAAATTATCCAGAATTTATTTCAACATTAATTCCCACGTTTACTTAAGAAAATAATATATTCGTCTGATATGTAATGTAAGTGACTCTAGCACATTTAATTATTCAACTTTTGTATAGTGGCAGCCCCGAATCTGTCTTATTTACGCCCGGCTAACATATTAATAAACATTTTTTAACATTAAAATAGCAATTTTAAACAAGTATTGATTAAGATAAAAACATTACTTACGGGAGAAAGGTTATACCATCACTTTTTCTATCGTTTCCAGAACGGTTTGTGCAGTATTTTACCGTACATATAGGCATTTTAATAATGATTGCAAGAAACAAAAATTCAAAAGTAGCTGAGGAGTGCTCGCAACAGACTGAAGCCTGTTCTATAGAACATATGCCAATTGGCTGCAGGTTGAGGGACCATATTTCGAACGCTTACTCTTATTATGCTATTCTAATGCTTACCATAGTTATATATTTCAATGATTTTGAATAAATATTTCATTTTGAAAGTTCCCAAAGGAAACTTGATGGAGGGAATAAAACACAGTTATATGCATTGAACTATTTCTTCTAAAATCGGCGTTTAGTTAGTGAAGTGTGAATATAACATGATAAAAATATTACAGGTACTCACTCTCCATTTCCCGTGTAAGCTATTTCTGTGTGGCCCTCGGCATGAGCATATCGCATAGGTCGGCGTTCCATTGGTTCAAAATATATTCAGATGTAAAATTGAGTACACAAAAACGAATTCACAATTTTTTTCCCGATTACAAGTCGTATTCGTAATAACGTTCGTCAAAACAAAACCTCCTCGCCACTTGACAATCTGACATCTGTTAAATTTCTTGGCGCCAAAATAACTTTTGTAAATTTAATGGCCCCCGAATAAATATTTGTAAAGCTATGTGAATCCTCGGTTTAAAATAATATTTTTAGCAATTTATTTATTACTTTTTTGCATGTCAAAATATGCATTTTGATTTAAAAATATTTTCTATGTAAGTTTTTTTTACATCGTTATCAGTTTTAAAATATTATAATAAATTTAATAGAATAGTTCCTAACTACAGTATTATGGAATACACTGTTTTACACCTTTTTAAAATTAAAACACTCAGTAACAAATAATATCAAACTGCCTTATAATTATAAAATGTGGCACTGGTAAAATAAACTTTTTGCTGAAGTTGCTTTATTTACCAACTTAACACGAGTAAACGTGTCAGCAGCTGAGTTTGAAGTTTAAAACGTCATTCGGATTTAAATAAAATTAATATAAATAGTAAATAGTTCGTTGTGATCGATAAGAATTACATTTGAGTACATAAAATAAAATATTTTATATGTCGTAATTAAATTATCTTCATACTACGTATCGAGGTGACCAAGGGGTCGCGTAAAACAGGATTAGTTTGTGAATTGCTTTATACTCGAATATATCAAAATAAAAATAAAACAATGGTTCGTGCTTGGTATATGGATGATTTGAAAACGTCTCAACAACTAGAACACCACAGAAACCCCCCACAATTTATAACATTGGACGATCTTTATAAAAGAACGGGTGTTGAATATTTCAAAGTAAGAAATTGAATTTTTAAACAATATTAAGTGCCTATCAATCGGCGTTGCCTTTTTTTTCCAAATGGTTGATGCTTGACGTTTTGAAAATATATCGTTAATTTAGCTATCCCTCGTGGGACAATCTGTTTTTGCATAAAAAATATGGGCGTTCCCAAAAATCTGAATGTCTGGCAACGCTGCTATCAATGCAGGTATTTAGATAAAGATATTTTGTTATGATCAGTGTATGCTTACAGATTGATTGCAAGAACTACACAACTGACGGTATTCTGGATAAAATTAAAAGCGATAAGGGGTATACATACGAGGATCAAATAACGTGTTCAAAAGAATGCCTACCTAACTATGAAGAGAAATTGAAATCTTTTTATGAAGAACATTTGCACACAGATGAAGAGATAAGATTAATTTTGGATGGATCGGGATATTTCGATGTCCGTGATGGGAGTGATGATTGGATTAGGATTGAAGTCCTCCCCGGAGACATGATCATAATTCCTAGTGGAATTTATCACCGTTTTACATTGGACACAAAGGTAAAATTGAGGATGTTAGAAGCAAACTTAGAAACCTTCACCAAAAATAGAAAATTAGTTTTTGATGCCAAAATAAACTATACCTACCTAAATAATAGTGTAATTCAAAACCGTCTCTAAATCTTGCAAAAACAGATTTCAACTATACTACTTGACAACGTAAACTTAGCATTCTCCATTGAGTTGGTGAAGCATAATTGAACGTAGTTATGCAGAAAGCAGCCAGTCCACAATTACGGAAAAATGAGATATTGATGTAATCGGGTGCAGTAAGGTCAATTCTATGTTCTGCTCAAAATAGCCAGACCGCTTTCACATAAAAAACTGTATTAATCACCTCCGGAAAAAGGTGTCGATCACAAAAACGCATTTCTCAATTTGCAGAAAACACCCACAAAACTAGAAAAATCTTATGGTACTTTAAAAATCTTTTAAACTGGTCAAATACACAATAAGATTCTTGTTTGTAATATATAAAAAAAAAAATGTATTCATTGTTTATCGTTTGTTTGATAAACTCAAAAACATTCAAACTATTGTGTAGATTTTATAATTCACTCTTTTCACAAAATGGCTATTATCTCAGTTTCACGTTTCTATGGCTGGCTGCTTTCTGTATAACTATGTTCAATTAGAAATCTTCGTCAAGTTTTTCACAAATATCTCAGTAATTCCTTCAATGTAGATTTCTAAGTTTGCTCCTAATACCCTCAATTATCTTATTTCTTTTTAAATAATATATTGACAGTCCGAAGCCAGTTAAATTGAAAAACATTACAAGCGCAAAGTCAACAGCATTTTCATCTGTGGGTAAATATCTTCCTTGTCTTTATTCTACAAGAGGAAATGCGGTCTGACTTTTCTTCATACAAACTTATTCACGTATTTTCTTCATGGATTATGGGCACTAGAGCAGTGATTTTTTTACAGACCATAGTTATTTACCATTGGTGTGTCTCTATCGTTTTACTTTTTTGATAAATTGTTTCTTATGGGAGCTAGGACCATCCAAAAACACATAAAAGCACCCAGTTTTATCTGCTATTTTCGGACGTACAGTATATAAATGTGATAAATAATTTTGAAAAATACGAAAGGCACTGACATGAAAATTTTTATTCTGGTACTCTTCAATATCATATCATAATATTGTTTAGAAATAAAAAATAATTTATGGTTTAGATGATTTGAAATATTTGTACTCAAAACCATAACAAAAACCAAATAAAAACTCTTAAGAAAAAAATAGCACATACAGACTAAAGATATCTGTAATTTAAAATTGTTTTCAGACCTTCTGTATCATACTGATTTGCTTTTTAATGTCAAAATCGGTGTTTAACTATATTAAATAAAATAGTTAAATTTTACATATTTTTATTGATGTAATTTAAAAATATTTTTAATATGTTACAAATATACACTTTTTGGAGTTTTCAAAAATAGCTGTTTTTTTCAGAATTTCGTAGTAGCTAAGCGATTCTTCGTCGGGGAACCCGTATGGATTCCACATAATCGTCCCGCTGATGAAATGCCTTGCCGAAAACTCTATGTTGAAAAAATGAAGCAAGGATTCTCACCACAGACTGCTTGAAGAACAACTATTTTAACTAATGTATATGTGTGAAAGCACTATAATCAATCAGATAATTCATAAACATGTTATATTATATTGATACTGCAGAGACTTAGAACACCTTTGAGAAAGGACTATAGAAGTCTAAAAAAGTAAATGAAGGTGCTATTTTAGGATAAACATTAAACACATAAATTAAATAATGAACCAGGTATAGCGGTACATGTCATATTGTGTTTGCTTTTTCTAATAATAGAAATAAATATAATAATATTCTTCCAAACTTGTATCTCTTCACCTAACCTTCTGTAGACCTTATAGAGTGAGAGCTACATACTGAAATAATTTTTTTATCTGCGTCTGTTGCATTTAACTCTTTTTATATTCCCAACCACCAGAAGTCGAAATTTGTTTTTAATAAAATATTCTCAGGGCTACTTTGGTTTTATGTCCAAATGTCCAAATTGTTAAGATTGGTAAATTCTTCAGAAAACTTGGAGTTCTTTGGGATAGATCTTCCTGTATTTCCTAGATCTCTTGATTCTTAAAATGGGATGTATAGACGGGGCCTACATTCAAGGCGCACGGAAGAAATGCGGTAGTGTGTTTTGACGCTGCTCGGTTGAGTTTGGATAACAATTGTCACCTCGATATATATTATATAATATATTCGTGAATGTCGACTAGTAAATTTTTATCTAAACTCAACCGGACAGTGTCATAACACTACTGCATTCCTTCCATCTGTCTTAAACGTAGATTCCGACCATACATAGGATTGTAATGGCTTAGTTCAAAGACTTGTGTTTTTTAAGTATAAACTAATACCTTTATTTTATTGCTCTTGTTTTGTCATTGGTTAATGGATTTTTATTGTGTGAGGTTTTTTTTTAAATCTATTTTATTTCGTGTTATTTTTCATGGTTCGGCTGTTAGTATCGTCGGTTGACTGGTAAAACTACTAAGTTCAGAGATTTATGGTAGAGTGACTTTATGTCACTAAGTTCAATATTTTCAACAATCTTCCATGAAAAAGTCACTGAATCCATTAAGCAATCCGAAACAGCTGTTTATGGTTGTATAATTTCACACCCTACAGTTTCGCAAGAGGTTTTTGAAAAATATGGAAATTACCGATATGAAGTCATTTTACCATAAATCTGCACTTGAGTTTTACCTGTCAACCAACGATATTATAAATAAAATATTTAAAAAAAAATAGTGATATGGCATTTGACCACAGCATGGAGAAATAAATATATTACTACTCTTAAAAAAATAACTCATCACTTAAAAGATACTAAAAAAATATTTTAACAAATCTTTCATTATTTGTAGGTGAGTTTATATTTAACATATTACAACAGGGTTAACATATTTTTTACTCCTCATGAAGTCAATTCCAATTCTTGGATACAAACTATAGTCAATAATTTAAAAATAGCTTATTACTCAATTGTACAATCTTTGTTACAATATGGTATTGTAGGATGGGATGGTGCATATGCCAATATATATGTATATATTTTTATATGCGAGTTGCATTATTTTTTACCTTGCTTATAATATACAAGGTTTATATTTCAAAAAGTGGATTTTTCTGCTATTATATTACTCGTACATTATTTTAGCTAAACTGTTGAATCAGGAAGGATATTCTAATGTGCGCCAATCGGGTACTTCTCAGCATTTGCTCATGTGGAGAGGAAACCACTTAAAACTCTTCAGAAGAAGCCGGCCTGTTGACAGTTATCAACCGGCCTTCCGTTCCACTAGAATAGTGTTTGTCATTTTGTTCCCTACTTTGGTTTATTTTACCAATTGCCTGCACTATATTGATCATGTATGATACTACCTCTCGTGTGAGTTCTTTATTACCTAACACCGATGGGATGTCGCAAAGATCTTCACCCAGGCTTCTGCATCTCGCCTCCAGCTGTTGTCTTTGAAAGCTGAAAAAGGGGCAATGCATCAACAGGTGAGGGACATCTTGAGGAGTTTCATCGTCGCATGGGAAGCTGTCGATCTCAGAGAGCTTGAAGCGATGCAGGTAGTTCATGAACCCACCGTGACCCGTGAGAATCTGGGTGAGCTCGTAGCCAGCTTTCTGCATTCTCCTGAAATCATAGGCATGAAAAATTGTAGGGAAAAACATTTTAGCAATACTTCCGGTAAGTTCACTCAAATATCGATCGTTCCAGAGTTGAAGGGTTCTGCTTCTTATTTTCCTTTTGGCAAAGCGAAGCGGGAAATCGGCGAAATCGGGGGCTGTCTTCTTGAGCGTAGCTTCCCGAGCCTTTTCGTCAGCCTTTTTGTTGCCAAGGATTCTGCAGTGTCCCCTTATCCAGCCGATGTACACGTCCTGGTGTCTGCATCGTAGCTTCTGGATATCTGATCTGATGTCCATTACAATAGGGTTGACTGAGTTTCAGTCAGTTATTGCATGGACGCCAGATTTGCAATCGGTCTGGATAGTTATTTTCTTCCATCTGTTTGGTGGTTTCTTCAAAACATAGAGCAGGACTTCTCTGATAGCAAACAGTTCCGCCTGAAAAACGGAGCAGAAATTACCAAGTTTCTTTCTCGGCGGTAGCTTTCTGACGCCATCGTAGGGTACAAAAGCTGCACCTACTTTGCCGTTTAAGAGACTGCTATCTGTGAAGATCCTCAACTCTTCCCGTGCCATCTCAGGCAAAACCTGATCATCGTAGTCATGATCTATCGGATAGCGCTCCGCTGGATGTGGAAGTGAGAAATAGTCTCCCACTCCCTGATAAAATCTGTCCTGCGGCAAGTCTTGCAAGGTGAGGCTCTTCTTCACCTCATATGCATCTGCAAGCTCCCTGATCCTCAGATCGAGTGGCATGAATCCACTTAAAACCTGTGCTGATACTAAGGATATTGTCCTGTATCCCTTGCATGACCTGATGGCTATTTGTCATTGAATAGAGTTCAGTTTTTTCCGGTTGGCTTTCTTGTTGACCGCGTCCACACACATGCTTGAGGCGTACATAATCAGAGGCTCTACAACGCCTACGTATATTTGCTGCACAACCTCCGGCGATGCACCCCATGCGGGCTTGGCGGCTCTTACGAGTTGGTTTGTTATGGCTGCGTCTTTTTTTACAAAGTGTGGTCAAAGTGTTTAGACCAATTAAGGCTGCGATCTATGTGAGTGGCTGGCTGGCGGTCCTTTCTTCTGGTTATAAACATCGCGTTGGTTTTGTCTTCGGTAAATTGGAGTTTGGCTTTAGAGCCCCATGTTGTTATAATCTTCAGCGCATTGGTTTTCATCCTCTCAAGTTCTGATGTATTATCTGCCACGGCAGTCAAGAGGAGGTCGTCCGCGAATGCCCTCAGTTTGACTCCCGCACCCAAGTCCTTCTGGAGTGCATCATCTAAGATGTAATTCCAGAGGCTCGGTCCGCAGGAAAATCCCCGAACGCATCCTTTGGACGTCACCTTTTTGAGGGTGGCATCAAAGTGCGACAATATGACTTTTCTTTGTTGATGTTAGCACTTCACCAGCAAGAACAAGTTTCGAGGGCACTTCTTACTGCTCAATTGGCACACTAAAAATGGCCACCAAGCATTATCGAAGGCTCCTCTTATGTCGAGCGAGATCGCTACGAACATTTTCTTGTCTTGCAGTGCAGTCCTAATTACCTTGACTGATGCGTTAAGAGTGTCATCTGTTGATTTCTGGGGTGTAAATCCATATTGCTTATGACTCAACATACCTTTGCGATGAAAATGCCAGTTGATCCGATTGATCACCAACTTCTTGAGTACTTTACCAAATACCGAGATGAGTCCAATTGGCCTGTAGGATTTGATGTCTTGAAGGTCATCCTTTCCCGGTTTGGGGATGACAATGACCCTCGCTATTTTCCATTGAGCTGTAAAGTGGCACACTCTGAGACATGCGTTATACATACCCAGTACAAGCGATCTATCCACGTTGAAGAAGTGAAGGCAGATGTCCGCGGTGAAATGGTCTTTACCGGATGCCTTTTCTGGATTAATATTTGATATTATATGCCAATATATTAAACCCTCTTAAAATAGTACAAAGATTAATTATTAAAGTAATTTTAAAGAAACCCTCAACATTCAATACGGAAAGTCTATATAAAATATTTAAGGTTCATACAGTAGACACTCTTTATAAAATAAATTCTACATGATATGAATAAGTCACTCAGATACCAACATAATATTAAAATTCCTAAATTCTACACAAGTCATGGTCAAAATAGCTTTGTTTTCAAAGGTGTAAAAAATTATAATAATCTTCCTGATGAACTTAAAACTATTAAAAATAATACATATGTAAATAAATAAATTTAAAGTAAATCTAAAGAAATTTTTTAGGCAACGCCTGAAAACAATTTTCCTAGTAGGTGATTTGGTTCAGCCGGATGAATCTCACCCACGTGATAAAGGTTTCATCTCTTTTACTTCACAAAAGTCAACAGTTGGAAGAGTTGAGGAAATGTGGATGTTCAAACATGGGCAGAATGGTGAATGTTACACAGTGTGTAAAGTGGCCACTTAAACCAGCCAATGACAGGTCATAAGTCCTGTAAATGCCTAGACTTCCATATTCCCTTCTCAAAAACGTTTTCCCTCTCTGTTGAAATAAATTTAAACTTAAACAAGATGGTCGACTTTGAAGCCACAGTCTCAAGCTGGAGAAAACCAGATTTAATCTAAATCTACAGAAACATTTCCTGAGCAATAGGTTTGTTGATGGTTGGAATTAGCTGTCACTAGAGCTGGTCTCGATATGTAGTCTCAACTAAGAGTAATAAGACACCACTGGCTATTAGAGTCGCCCATACGGACAAAAACCATTGTGTGATTGTCAATCACGAAGTTAGCTTCAGTTTACAGCAGTACAAAGGGCCGCATGTACTCAGGTCGAAAATGAGGAAGTTCAGCCCTACGGGAAATTGGATTAAAAAAATGTTTTCTTACTCGCGGTAAAAGTTAGAGCATTAAATTATACGTCAAAGTTTCTTGAAAATGTGTGAACAAAATAATAAAAAAGAACTACTTTAAATGACGTCACTAATTCATTTGAATCAACCAATGATAAGAGAGTTGTGAAAAATTTCCGGTTTACGGTACATCAACTGACCGACCAATCGGCAGAACTGACCGAGAAGAAACGGAAAAATCTTGAGACGTCACACGCGGAGTAATTTCAGAAATACAAAACTTTGATAAATTATAGTGCGATAATACGATGGATAAAAATTTAAAAAAATAATAATTTGGCTTAGTTTAGTAGTCTAAAAGTTGAGCTTCCTCATTGCAAGCGCAAACCGAAACCGTCCGTTCCACGTTTGCTGTTAAACTAAAAACCAAACCGTAAGTTTGGAACGCTTTTGTTATATGCAATAAAGCTAACGGGCTTCTCTAACAAATTACTACGCTGAGAGTTTCAATGAGTTCAAAAATGGACTAAATTTGCTTCCAGAAAGGTTGAAGTGCGCCAACAATTCACTTTCGTTAAAATGAATTTAAGTAATTAAAATAATAACAGCATTTACTAAATGTAAACAAACAATTATCCGTATCCAGGCGAAGATGGCAGATGATGAATACCAGAAGAAACTTTGGTAAAAAGAATATAATAATTACAAGGCACAAAAAACAAGAAAAACATTACAATTATACTTGATATTATAATACTATTTTCTTGTATGGGCATTGAGTGGTAAAATAAATTGATCAACAATATGGAAGTTCCGTGGTTTTTTTTGTTGTCAACCGATTTTTTTTGCGTATCGTATTATCATCGAAACGTTTTTTTCAAGTTTTGTAATTTTTCTGTTACTCCGCACGTGACGTCACTCGTTATCTTGGGCGAGTTGTTATGATAGGTGGGGCTGGCTTCTCGGAAACCGGAAATTTATCACAACACTCTATCGTTGGTTGATTTATAAAAACTTGTGACGTAATTTAATGTAGTTAACTTTTATTAAAATTATAATTTTTTTCATACATTTTAGAGAAACTTCGCCGTACAATTAAATATCTAATCTAATTTTTACCGAATGCATGAAAAACAAAATTATATCCAATTTCCCGTAACACTGTACTTCCCTCATGATTGTAAGGCTTTTGAATGACAAAATATCAGGGTATATATGATATTATACATGTTTTAATGTATTTGATTTATTTAGTGAATAAACGCAACGGTTCAAAACCCTCACAGGGGTGGTTTTCCCAACGCTCTCGCGGCCGTATTATCTTGCGTATTTGCATACAAAATACACGAGAAAAACTGTTTTCTCATACCGCGAGAGCGGTTCAGAATAGCACCTCAGGTCGGCATATTTCAACGTATTTAAAAGGGTATTTTGTAAAAAAAAGCACAATATCGAAATATCAAAGGTGGAAGAAAGTACCTACCTACTTAAATAATTTAATTGGTGTTAAAAAAGAACGTTTCTTAAAATCACGAATGTTTTTATTTGACAAGAAAAAAACCAATCATAATTCAATACGAAATCTTTGATAAAAATATTTTTTATCGATTGCCGTAGAACATCGGTAGGTAATCATTTTAAAACTTTTTTATCTAAGAAAAATTGATAACGCTCCCAATCGTTTGCATTTATTTGATTTTACAGCGTGAAGTTTTATCACATTTTCAGTTTTCGTGTAAGGTTTTCATATAATTTAAAAAATAATTTAATGGTGAAGATAGGATATCGATTTTGTAAGTGTAAAACAATTTCCCAATTATTTTAATGTCTTATACTATAACACGGTGATAGTCAAATCAATAAAAACATAAGCACAGTAGGTTCGAACGTTCAATAAGCCCATGTTAATGTGTTAGTGCCTGTCGGTGAACCAAGTAAACATACCTACAACTTGTGATTGTGTAGCACGCACATTTGAATGATTAATATGAAAAAAAAATTGTTACGCACCCATCAGCAAATCTCACAATGGAAAAGAAGTTGAGTTGAAAGGCAATTTAAGAGTGATTGAGAATCAGAATGAGAGAGAAGAAAATGCATGAAGTACCCCTCATTGGCAAATTAAATTTAAGTCATCACTTTGCACATTATGTAATTCACCGTTATGTTTATGTTTAAATATTTATATTTCTTAAGTCTTTCTATCTGCTGATTTTTGTGACGTAATAAAAAATAAATCACGGAAAGTTTTGTAAAGTACCTACACATTAAAAATGTATCAAATCGTTTTATTGCTTACTTGAAAATTTTAATAATCCCGCCATTGCACGAGAAATATGTTTATGTAAAAAGATAAATACTGTTTAAAAAGACGTTTATGTAAACACAGACAAATATATTTAAATATAGACCTCCGAGAAGGGAATATGAATAACCACTTAACCGCTCGAGTGTCAGGGGTAGATCTTAACTCTCAATTTCGGTACCCGTTGAGTGCCGGAGCTAAGATCTACGCTTTAAAATCTTCCTGCGGGATACGCCTTATGTTCCTTGTTATCGTGGACTTTAGGGTCTGAAACGGATTTTTCACACTGGTTTTTGAATAAAGTATATAATATATATATATATATATATATACATCAATATATACATCAAACAACGTCATTGGCGTCATAACTGTACCAAAAACCGCATTCAACGGATCGCGATTTTAAGGTTTAGTGATTTTGAAAAATCAAAGATATTTTTAATAAAGATGCGATAAATAAAAGTATTTTTTCATTATTGATTGTGTTCAGGGATTGATTTAAGTAATAAGATTGCCACCATTGTCAGTATTCCGTTAGTTGAATTAAAAGGAAGCGACAGCTGGTGGAATAAGTTCAACGTGTGCTTTTAAAAAAAGTTAATACACCGTTTACGTCAGTTTATAGCAAAAAATACGCTTTTTACAAACAAATAGCTAAGCAAACGGGTAGATTCGTTTGAAAATGAACGCCGCAGACTAAAGAAGGTGCCCATTTAATCCAGTATTTATCTAAATACCGTACTATTTTTAATTTTTTTATAGTATGCATATCCTATATTGGTTTTTATTGAAAAAAAAAACAGATTTGTGATGCAGTCTTTGTTTCGTTAGTTTTTTCTAAGACAAATTACAAAATTTTGCTCATCATTGGTGAAAATTTAGTTAGTAAGAATATGTTATATACACGGCACGCAGTGCCTTTTACCTTACAAAAATACATATTTAATATAATATATATTTAACACTTCAATAAATGTGAAAAACAAAAAAAAACTATTATGTTACATAAATACTATAACACATCAGTTTCATATAGGGTACATGCTTAGATATATATTGTAAAAAGCAAAAGAATAAAAAAATTAAATTACAAAAAATTTAAATTAAAAAAATAAAAGGTGTTTTTTAAGGTATGTACAAAATATAAGTATATTAAATACAAAGAGCAACAAAATTCTTTTAAATCTCAATTTAAAAAAAAAAATATAGTAAAAATAATTAAAAAATAATCTAATAAAATAAAGTACATGTACAAAAGTAAAAATAGAAAGCAAAATAATCGAAAAAATGTAAATTACCGTTCACCATCATTGAAATGATTAACTAGAGTTGATTTATATGAACACTTTTGGTTAAAAATATCAGCAGCGTCAGAATAGTTATTGCATAGTATATGGAGTCGATTCAGAATATCATGATAAGAGTTTTAAGAATATCATTATAAGAGATGTTATAATCTTATATAGACGTTGTTGCAGAGTTTAAAGCACGTAAATATATAGTTTATACATATAGAGGCCAATTAAGAATTGTAATTCATCAGTGATCACAAAAAAGGCTTAAAAAAAAACAGTGCTCGGTAGTAGGATACATTTTGCCTCCTGCTAGTTTGGCATTTGAGCGGTTAGTAATTATTTGAGGCATAAAAATATTTCATTTTCTTAATGCGTTATTTTACACTTACAGTTTTACAAACATTTAAAAATGAACTATCTATATATGTAATTTTTCAAATTTGAGTCTGCCTCGTGGTGTAGTGGTGCGTTTGCTTACCATGCAAGAGGTCTCGGTTTCGATTCCCGACAAGGGTTACCGTATGACTGATCACATTACCTTCACATAACAAAAACGATCAAGATATGCTGCGATTGGTGTACCAATGCAGTGTCCTATGCACCATTAGGTGCGGAAAGGGAATAATGATGAAATTTTTTTAAATGCATATCTACATACATTAATTCCATTTAATATTTTATTATAAGTTCAAGGGTGAGTGATGTCTTTTATGAGTTTGTTATATTATATTTTAATGACTTTATAAATATCTGTGCTTATTGTTTTATACCTACATGTGATTTTTGGATTTCCGATTGCAGTACCCCATACAAATAAATTCAATGTAAGTACTGGTATATTTTTAGTAAAACTCTCCATGTTCAGGCGGATGACGAATGAAGTTTTGTGAGTGAATCAGACCCAGAACCCCAGACGAGTGCTTTCGACTCGATGGCTAGTCTTAGGTGAAAATCTTGCAAAAGAAAATCGAATGGGAATAAGTCCGCCTCGTGGTAATAATTGGCGCGTTAGCCTGATATTTATTCATTTATTTCATTATCATCACAAGCTCGACAGCCCTGGGAGGGCTTGGGCTGAATCTAGCAGTCTCCTCCACTCTTGCCGGTCTGCTGCCCTTTCTCTCCAGTTCCTCACTTCCAACATTGTAGCATCCGCACTGATGCAGTCCATCCATCGCATTTTAGACCTTCCTGGTCTTCGTCGTCCTTGTGGCATAGAGAGAGTTAGGCGTGTTATGGGGTTTTTGTCGTCCATTCTAATTATATGGCAAGCACACCTCAAGCGCCCCACCTTGATGGAGTTGATTAGGTACATTGGGCGCTCCATAGATTTCATATAGCTCCCTGATGTAGTGACGATGCCAATGGTTGTTTTCTCTCACAGGGACAACTCTGGGGATTCTTCTTTCGAAAGCTGCAATGGTTCCCTCAATATTTCTTGTTATAACCCAGGTTTCAAAGGCATATGTCAGAATTGGTTTGATCAAAGTTTTGTACTGAATTATCTCAGTATTTTTTCGTATTAGTTTGGACTGTAATTGTTTCTGAAGCGCGTAGTAGCAACGGCTGGCAGACATTATTTTCCTCCTGATTCCTTAATGTATATTTTGTCACTGGTGACTGTGGAACCAAGATATGTAAACGACTTGATCATCTTAAATTTGTAGCTTCCCGCTGTGAAGGTATGGGGGTTATTTATTTATTTACAGCTTGTTACACATTTTTGAGACATAAGTCTCACCTCCATAGGACTAATACCCGTATGCAGAGACAAACCTTAAGGTGAGGAAAGTACATTATATTGTCTTCACCTTCGGGTTATTCTCTGCATTTGAAATTAGAATGTACTTTCCTCACCTTAAGTTTTGTCTCTGCATACGGGTATAAGAGAGTTAAGACGAATAATTAGTTAACACAGATATACATATATAACCACAAATATTAAATAGAATCAGAAACATGATTTTTTTTTTAAATGCACATCAATATGATAAAAAGAAAGCACCAACATTTAGTTTGCATTTAATAAATAAAAGAGATAAAAAAATGTGCTTGAGGTACTAGATTCGATTCCTGGCAGGGTCGATGTGATTTAAAAAAAAAAAAAAAGTTTTTATGCTTTTTATACTGAAATATTTTTCTGCCCCTGGACTGACACCGGAAGTGTAAAACTGATGATCACCTTGTTTCCATGATACCACATTAATGTAAAAGATAATCAAAATTTAGCTGCATTCTGTGTTTCAATGCAGTGCCCTATGCACAATTGGTTGTGGATTATGATTATGAAATCTTAAAATATATCAACAGTGTGTAACGTTAATAAAACGTATCGTAGCTTTATAAAAATAATCATAATTTATTTCTGTAAATACGGATAGGACCGCATGTTTTGTTTTAAATTTGAGGAATATATTGAAATGAACTTTTGTTTTCATAATGCATCGAGTAATTTAGGAATAAAAAAAAGTCACGTCGGATCATACTTTTTCACTTAATCAATTAAAATCGTTCACAATAATTTACGTAAATGCTATCTGTGTATTTGAAAAGAAATAATCGCATCTTTCTGTGTTTTACTAAATAATTTTACGATTATGTTCGTATACCATTTTTAATTAATTTATTTTATCTACTACAACTACACGATAACAACATTTTAATTCAGTTTTACTTCGATGTTTATTTTTATACATAATTTATTATAAATACCATTTGTGAATGCGCCGGACATATTTTTTACTTTGTAACGATGTTCAGTATGCGATGGTATGAAAGCGGATGCATTTAAAATATTTTTTCTTTCAATTCAGTTATCAAATGTAACCAGTGGTTGTAAAATATTCTTATTCATTATAAAACAAAACAAAAAAACGCTTTTAAAATAACAGTTAAAGTTCAAATAAACAGTTTTCCGGGGTTCGCGTCTCGACTGAAGGGTAGTTGGTCCTCAGTGTTTCGACTTTCGACCCATATACCCACTACCCAGCTGTCATCCCTCGCCGTAAAGAGATTCTGCCGATCAATACACACAATACTGAATACTGAATACAGTACCAATTGGGTGTTGTGCCGGTTAGCACTGAAATACGCATAAGTTTTCCTGGCAATTTCAGCGAAAGGTATTATTAATAACTGGTGACAGTCACCGCGGTACCGACCACAGTGGGAGACATTCACAAAATATCAAACGCGCTACGCAAAAACAAAAAGTGACGTCTCTAGGTAATATAAAGTGAATCGAACATAATGCTTTAGGAATATCATATTATATTTAATCACACCACATGTTGATGTCACTACTATATTTTCCTGTGTAAAATTGTGCATTTCCCCCCTAACTGTTTAAATAATGTTTTTCTAATGATCTGTTGCGTACAGATAGCGAATGTCAAAATGATGACATTTTAGTGTGGTGTTTACTACAGGGCGGGGGAGGTGTTATGTCATGACACGTTGCGTAACTTTCATTCATAACAAATAACCCAAAATATTAACATTTACGAGTATTGAAAGTGACACGATCTAGTGATCTTAATTTAAAATTCATGATTTTGTCGCTGATCTTAAAATAATATTTTACAGCATGACGTTTATTAGTTGGGTTTTACCGGGTCCCGAAAAATCATTTAATATTCGTCAGTAATGTTTCTTTTTGTTTCAGGCTTTATTTAGCGAATGAAATTGTCTTGAGAAATCGCCACGTGCCAAGCACGTGGGTTTCCGCCATCCACCATTGTACGACATCGCGCTGTTTCCTATGTACATAGATATAATAAAAAATATATCGAAACAGCAGTCCTTGACGCCAGAGGCGAAGATAAAATAATCAAAGAGCAGACTTTTTCAAAAATAGAGCGCGATATAAAAAAAAAAGTCAAAGAAAAATCTGTGGCCAAGGAAAACAAAGACTCGAGAGAGATAAAAAAAGGAAAGAAGGGATCGAAATTCCCCTTTCTACTTAAAGTCTGCTTAGCAACATTTCTTTTTACCGCTTTATCTTTTAAAGTTTCCGAAATGTTTGCACTCTGGTATACAACGTTTGCTGCCCAGAAGATTCGGTGAGTTTAATTATTTGTTTTATTTTTTACTTTTACATCCACACTTAAGATGAGTTTTGTCTCTGTAAGTAAAACCGAGCTGGAACGCCATTTCGCAAACATAGTTTAAATAGGTGCGAAGATTTTCACGGTCACTGTTACCAATATGTTTCTTTTTGGGTGATACCGTGTGTTTTGGAATTGTTCCGACGTTTCGGCTACCATTGCTGGAGCCATTTTTAGGGTAAATTAAACTCAACATGGTTACCAGCACTACATACTACAAAAACGAATAGAAATGTGCCTACTGCCGACTGCGACACGGTACAAATTACTAGTAAATAAACACTTTTTTTCTACAAAACACACAGTTTACCATGGCTCCTGCAATGGTAGCCGAAAAGTCGGAACAAATCCAACACACACGGTATCATCCAAAAAGAAACATATTGAATGGAGTTTACAATAAAGTATTCAGCGTGCACTTATTGAATTGACGCTGCTTTTGTGTATCGGGTATGGTAATCCAATTCAATCGTATAAATTCAACACACAAAATAGATGAGCAAATAAAATTGATTATGGAAAGGAATTAAACAATGAAATTTTGATAATGTGTATTTAGGTATACAATGCTAATATTATATACGTATATACTAAAATGACAAAATTACGTTTTGTTTCTTCTGTATTTATCTGTAACAAAACCTTGCTTTGTGGGAAAACCTGGCTTTGTTTAATTTTACATATTTACTAATGTTTTTAACAAGTTACATACAAAAAAATTGTAATCGTGTTAAGTCATCTATTAAATAAAACACACCATATTTACACTGAATTGACTTTTCTAAATGGCGTTCATTTGCATTAAGTATGTTGTTCGTATCTCAATACTTATTCATACGTTCTACAATATTTTGAATGTATTTAAAACTTGAGAGGTGAAAAGGCCATTAAAAAACGAAGAACAAGAAGAATGTATTTAAAAAATACGTCAGTATAAGCATTTCACCAAAAATTTTATCATAAAATATACTGAATTATTCCTACAAAAAATTTAGACATATCATCAGGTCCTAACCAACGAAAGTTGTAATATATGAAGATTATATTATTTTACAATACCTTACACAGTAAGTCGTCCATAAGTAAATAAATCTTATAACAATATTTTTAAACTGAAAAAAATAACTACAAAATTTTCGACTGTCCTAGTTTAAACTTATTTTTTTAAATTTATTTACTTAAGTTAGTTAATATTACATTGTATATTAACTAATATATTTACAATTATAACAAATACTTATTAAATATTTCTTACATAACTACATTATTACAATAAACATAACATTTTTTTTTTAAATCCGTAAGTTTTCTTTCATTCTTCATACTTTCAGGCATCTCATCATACAGTTTTAACCCTTTATACATTAAGCCATTTTGTGATTTTGTTTTTTTCCTAACTTATGGTTGAATAAAACAAAATAAAACGGGCTTCATAAAATAATTCAACATTTTACCCTACGAAATTAAAACCATAATTAAGTATTATAGTAACATATTGTTATATTTTTAAAATTTAACACATGATCTTGTTGAATACTGTAAACTTGCATTACAATATTTATCAATTTTATCGTTTGAATTTGAAAATTTGAAATAAATTTTAAATTTATGCCTAAGCATAGTGATAAAAACTTCTACCACTGTGCCTAGGCATAACTTTATGACAGGTTTATAACTAAGGCCCTCTATGTAAGTACCTAGTACATACGTAGATAAAATTATTTTTTTCAATGTTGCTCCTAAAAGTAGGCAGTTCGCATGGCACCGAAAAACATATATTATTCAAAGTATTATCACATTTAAAAAAAATTTCTGGTGAATCAATCAACTACTTTAACATTTATTTTCGTTGATTCTATATTATTATTTATAATTTTTACACAGGTTATTAAAAAATATCAAATAACCTTCTCTCTCAGTAAAATAATCTCGAATTATTTATATCAAGTATTTAAAAAAATATGTTTTTTTATCTTGTCGTTTTTCACGAAAACAAAACTAATGAAAAATACTGTAGTTCCAATTTCCACTGATAGGTGGATTCCTAAGTGATTCTGTTTGTTAAATATTTGCTATTCCGCGTTTGGATGTTTTCTTGGCAGATGTCGCTAGTAAACTTTTATTAGGTTCAATTAATTTATACCATCTGTCAAAATTATTATATGTTCAAACAATAACTGACATTTTTCGTATAAAAATGTAAATAAATAACACTTTTCGTATAAAAATGTAAATAAATAACATTTTTAGTGTGTTGTCAATTTCTTCAAACATCGGAATCGTCTTACGGGGGTGGATGGTTAAATATCCGCATAAATAAATAATATCTTAGTTAATCACAGAATAAAATTATAATGAGGAACTGGAGTCCTGCAAAAAAAAAATACAGCAAAGTTTTTTGAAAATGTACAAACATGATTATTTATTAAAAACAAATTACTTTGAACGACGTCTCGAGTTCATATGAATCAACCAATGATAAGATAGTTGTGGAAGATTTCCGGTTTACGGTACGTCAACGGACCAATAGGCAGAACTGACCCAGAAGAAGCGAAAGAGAATTTGAGACGTCACATGCGTAGTGATTTCAGATATACAAAACTTTAAAAAATCGTAGCGCTGATAATACGATAAGTATATAAAAATTTCAGGAACATTTTTTTGGCTTAGTTTAAAATTCTATTATCAAATAATAATTATAAAAAAAACACTAAACTTCCTCATTGGGTAAACTAGAGAAGTGTATTCACTTCTCGTTTAATATTTTTACTTTTGACGTGCGATAAATATGATCTTACATAGTAATAAATAAATAAAATAATACACCTATTATATAATATGTATTTTCTTTTTCTTGTACCTGAAAAAACTGCATGTGTTATTACGCTAAAACATTATTTAATAAAGTTGGGTGACATAAAAAAAGAACGATTTTCCGGTGCAAATCAAAAAATACAAATTAAAACAATTAAAAATTAATACAACATTCAGTCAAAGAGGATTGGCCTACTACTCGGTAAAAGTGAACAATCTATTTCTATTGTCCATAAGGACAATTAGTAAGCACTCACAATATAAAATTGCTATTAAGAAATGGATAGTGGAGGTGGGTTGCGCACGGATGGATGATGTAAAAATTTGTGTCCTGATTATGAAATTTTGTCTACAAGTCTATATGATTTAAAAAAAAAAAGATTATTTTAATTGATATGGCTTATTATGTTTATGGTGATAATTAGGTTTATTAGATTAATTACGTTTTTTTTTCTTATTATGTTAAATAACTCATTTAAGGCATGTTTCATTATACTTATTGTAAAATGTTTCCCTCGGCACGGGACACCCCAGTGAGAGAAAGGAACATTATTCTGTATAAAAAATAATACAAAAATTGTAAAAGTATATCTAAATAAATTTAAAACTATGGAATAAGTTATCTTATATTAAGATTATTATTTAATGCAATACAGTCGGCGAGGATGGTTGCTTTTATGATATAATACGACAATAAACGCAGAGTATTCCGTTACTGCAATAAATTGAGTGTCCTTGATGGCGCAGAATTGTTAAAATACGGAAATACCCTCAGAGTAATAATTCCCTAGAGAAGCCCTTAAGCTCTATCGCATAAAACAAAAGCGTTCCAAATGTTTGATTTGGTTTTAGTTTGGTTTTTATTTTAACAGCAAACTGTAATGAACGGTTTTGGTTAGCGCTCGCAATTCTCTACCCTAGTACCTACGGGCTGTTGTATTGCTGTAATCTGTAGCTAACGTCGTGGTCAATAATCGTAGAATGGGTGTTCTCCGTATGGGCGACTCGATTAGGTTATTGCTCTATGGGAATACCTAATCAGTTTTTGACAATTTTCCTTGATCTTTGTCAATTTCAAAAACAATTAGTTAATTTTTCTAAAATTTTATTGTGCATTTGTAAACATTAATTGACACAACAGAGTAGATAAGTAAAGGGTCATTTAATAAGAGTAATTGAATTAATGAACTTTGGACTTAAAATATAAAACAAATTTTATTTTACATAAAACGGATATTTTTACATCATGTTAAATAATATTTTATGTTTTAAAGATAATGTCAGCCAAATGTCCACCACGACGTTGATTAATCCAAGGTTCAATTTTCATTATTTCTCTTATTATATGAGCAAAGTAGGGTAAAAAAATTTACTACCCTCGCATCACTAACGAAATTTCCATTTTGTTTCTTCGACAATCTGACAGATAGAAAAATAATTCAATTTTTAAGTAATGCATTTGTGACAAACACATTCATTTGATAATTACACATGAAATGTGATTGCATCCTGTTTCTTTAAGATCCTAGCAGTATTTCTACCCTTTAAACACAGCACGGCATGGTTAAATTAGAATCAGGAGTTGCGTACTGAGCGACGTCTACAAAGAAACTAATGGGTCAAAACGTAAACCTACTCATTTATGAGTAGTTGAGTCACCTTCTGTTTGAAGTGCGTATGCGGTTTCTGGACTATTCTCTACAGATTCGTTTTTTTTATAAATTATTTCTACGTCCACCCAAAAATCCATAAAAGCGCCCAGCTTTATCTGCCGTCTTCGGACATTCGGTATACAAATACGATAAATAATTTTGAAAAACGGAAAAAATACCGACATAGAAAATTTCTTAATGATACTTTTTATCAAAAAAATCGGATCAGATTTAGGGTGCAGAAAACGGGACTACGAAACCTTGATTTTGTCGATTTTAGTTAGGCATTATCAGTCCGCCGTGCAGTTAACTTTTACGCACAATATCGGGGAGGGATCTGCAAGGGAGTGACAGAAAAACTATGTTCAAATGCTTATTCATCCCCGCATTCATTTTTAAGAGCCAGTTACACCAACAAAAGACACGTTAAAGTTAAATAAGTAATTTGTATCATCCGCCTAATCGAGCTGAAATTCATTTTTTTTTTTTTTTTAAAAAGAGAAATACTAGAGTTCTTATTATTTACTAAAATATTTAAATTTTCAGACCATTTCCCAAAAGTCCTAAATAACTTGTGCTAGACAAATAGAAATCGAGTTGTGGTAGAGTTGGATTTGAACCTGGGACCTTTGGTCCGTACACAATACTACCACGGGACCACAACCCGGTTGAATTATTATTTTTATTATTACGTTTTTAACTCCTAAAAAGCTGTGGTAAAAAAATCTTTGCGCGCAGTTATGTAACATCGTGTTACCACAAGCATAAGTCGCAATATTCTCAAGTTAAGACATTTAAAAAAAACAGAGTTAAATAATTCCTTTTCCATGATTTATACAAAAATAATTCTATTCTGTTTTAGCAAGATAAATTAAAAATCATAAGTACGTCGGTCATTTTACATGCTTGCGACCCCCTCACTGCCAAACACCGTTTGAATCTCGTTCACACAAAAACCAAATGTTAAGAGTTCTATCTTCGTGCTCTTTCATATACAGCTTTATTGCTGCATTAGCATCACATTCATCCTATGGCAAGGATAAATTAATTTTTTTTTTGAAATCCAATATTTATACACATTTTTTTTCCAAATACGATGTAAAAATGTCCATTAGAAGATTACAAAAAATACAACTTCATTATTAAAAAAAAAAAGAAGAGATATATTAAGTCTTGCATCGTATGTAGACTAGTGTGACATCACAGCCACACAGAGTTAAATAAAAAAAAATCTATCGATTGCCCGGTAAAAGGAAGTAAGACGAGTTTGAATGAAAAACTAAAATTTTATAGTTCCGTGTACAAACAAAATTAAAAAAAACCTTCTCAATTAATTGTTTTCATCGTTTGTACCATTGCGTTGATAAGAAAAGCTCTTCCTTCGCGTACCCACTCAATTTAGATACCAGTTTGTCCGAACATTTTCGCGCTGTTCGATTGACCGTATATTTTTACATACATTACTCTATCTATGTATGATCGTATAATGTGTTTATTTGTCCTAATGTTTTCTACACTAATGCGTCAGTAATTTGAGTTTAGGTACTGTCGACTCGTGTCCGTAAAACACTGCATGATTACATAAAATTAAATTCTGCCTAAACCTTAGTAGCAAAGTATTATGTATTTTGTATCCACTATTATTTGAGTGAATACCCATTTACCTCATTTTTCATTTCATGCACGGTTGGGTTAGAGGTTAGAATGAAAAATATGCGTCAAATATTACCTTCGAAATCTAGGAAGGTCAATGCTAACTTGACGACCTTTAGAAATATAGATTTATGTTATAGCGAATATATGTCAATAATTTATTATTTAGAATCCATACTTTGCACTGATGATTAAATCGATACAGAAGGGTAACATTATTGTAGAACTAAATATGAATATTATTAATGTAAGTTATTATATTTAAAAATTCACCCACCAAAAGTTTTTTTTCATTGAGAAAAATCACATTTGAGATTTGAGCCGGGAGATTTTGTGCATGAGTCTTTGCAAAACTATTATGAAAGTGGATGAAACGAAGTATTTGGGTATAATATCAAACTCGAAATTAACTTTGAATACAAACTTCTCGCATGTTTTCAAAAATAAATATCTTTAAAAAAAATATTTCTCGGTAGATTAAGGAATAAATTAGTTAAACATACTACAGAACTCGTAGCTAAAACTATAAAACACATATAGATTAGTATTCTACAGTATTATTTTTAGCCAATGAAAGAAATTGAAATAAATTAGAAGCATATAAAAATAGAGCTATTAGAATATTGCTAGAGAAAGGTAAATATAATAAAATGGAAAAATACAATTTTATTTATTCTATACGCCCAGAGGACTTTCACGTGACTGGTACAGAATTACAATTTAAGAGTTTCATTACTAAAGTTAATATGCAGGTCATATTGATATAATTTGAGTTATTCTAACTTCTTGTATTGGAAATAAATCTGATTTGTTTTTCTTTATATGCTAGCTAAGTATACCGGTATAGACAAATATTAATAAAATATATCTTTTTGAAATTGTTAGTAATTAATAAACAAATAAACGGTATTATACATTATTATTAAATAATACAAAATAGAGGTACTTTCTGCTTTTCATTCGTTCTTTGTCGTGACAAGAATTAAGTTCCATTTTCCTGTCTACTTCGATTAGGAAAATTGTGCATGCAATAAGCGGGTCTCGCGTGACTCCAAATATTGTAATCCATGTTATAATAACCCAAATATTTCGACTAATTGAGCTTTATACTAAAATGAAAACTTTTAAAATATGAAACAACTAACTTTGTTTCGAGTAAGTATCGCGTGAAATCAATAAATTAATATATAACATAACATATTTTGCTAGAGCAACTTTTAATTATTTATTGCTATTGCATTTCTCACGTTTGTGAAATGTGTCATATGTTAAAGAGGTTGTATGTGAAATAAGCACCTGCAAAAGGTGACTGATTAATATGGTTTTTTTTTTAAAAACGATGATACTCGTAGTATTCTTGAACGATGAAATATAAATTTTAAATAAATATTATTTTACACTCACTTATTTATAGATTTGTATAAACCATTTTAAATTTAGAGTTGTACGTCGACTGGTTTCGAGGTTAATTCCTTATCATCAGGACTTTGACTAACTTAGAATTACTCGCGTTGCTTTTTATGTTATAAAATATTGTATGAAAGAAACAGAAGAATGAAAGAAGGAGAGAAAAATAGGATAATATAAAAAAACATTAATATTTTTAAAATAGTAAACCGGCCGACCTATAACTCTAAAGTTAAAGTGGTTTATACAAATCTATAAATAAGTTATTGTGAAATGTCATACCACAAAGTGAAAAATGTTTTTGATATTAAAAATATGTAAATATTATTTTTTCAGGTTATTCAAAATTTTATTCACACCTTTGGAAAATAAAATTATATAATATTTGTTTAACTTTGTTCAATGTTGAGCATATTAAAATATGTCGAATAGGGTATTTGCACGAAATTTCATCGGCAAACATGATCAATTTTATTTATTTAACTTTTTGTACATAATGTTATTTATAAATTGGCGGGCTTATTGCCAAATGGCAATTTCTTCCAACCAACCACTAAAATTATAGTTTTATTTTTATAATTCAAGTTACATAACATATTCAATAGAAAATAAATATTAAAAAGCTAAAGATAAATACAAATATAAATAAACGTATTTGTTTATAAATTACCTTAAATCGAAACTATTACTCAATGGGAAAAAGGAAAAAAGAGGAAAGAATGTTGAAGAAAATCAATGTTGTTTGTAAACAGGCTGGATTTCCTCCTAGGGAGTTATTTAGATGTAAATTTTTTGCAACAGAGAGGGAAAATATTTTTGAGAAGCCAATGACAGGTCAAATGCCCTATAAATGCATATACTTCCATATTATCTTCTAAAAAATGATTTCATTCTCTGTTGCAACAAATTAACATGATCAATGTTATTTAATTATTCTAACTTTTGGATAGATAATTCATAATATTCATGTTCTCATGATGGTTTCGATTCCCAATAAAGTTATGATTCTTTTGACTAATTATGACACGCAAATATTTTTATTACAAGTAAATTAATTACAATACAATTAATTTACGAGATTATGTTGAATGCCAAAAGTGTCAAAACCGAAATATTTTATAAATCCAATTACTATCATGAGACAGTTGTAATTAAAGATCTGGCAAGTTCTTGAAACATCATTATTGAAAGGTAATAAACAAAGCGAAAATAAATATTTTCAGCCAGACCAGAAAGGCACAGGGTATTATTTCACCATATCTCCTTGAGATAGGTCGTTTGGTTAGTGGCCAAGGTTTTTTGGTAGTGTTTATATCGAATCTAATGATATGATAGGACAGCCAAAGTTTAGCAGACTAAATAGTTTGCAAAACAAACAACATAAAAGTTATTTTGACTAAAACCTTGCCCTTTAAAAAAAAATAATAGATGGCCTTTACTAACAGTAGTTAATCATTATTCCTTGATAGTTGTTGTATTTTGAGGAGATAAACAAAATGAGTAGATGAATTAACAAATTAAATAGATGGATTAAAAATCTTTTCGACGATACCAATTATGCAATCTGTAAACAAAGATATCAAATAATAACCAATTTTAAACTGTTACATTTGTTGTTGATGTGTCAAAGCTTTTTATCGATTATTGTAATACAGAGTTTTAGGAAAATACCACAAAATTTGTGTGTTTTAAAATGCTTTTATTTCATTTTTAAAAATCAAGATATACGCTTATAATCAACCGGTTGAAAAGTAATAAATTATTGTTATACAAAACTTTAAAGCATAAATTTTATCAGAAAAAAAAAAAAGTTTTTATTATATGACTATTTACTTGGTTTTTTACTGCCGTGATTTTGATTTTATATTAGGCTGCAGCCTTAAAAAAATAATGGTGAATATTTAATTGAGAAATTTTTAACCAACTTGTAATAAATGTTTGTAAAACGTAGAGGTATATGTTTTTGAAAATTGGATCAAGCATTGAGTACTGAATGTTTATCAATCCGTGAAAAACCAAATGTCTTAAATATGATTTAACTCGTACCGATATATTTATTTATTTATTTATTTTTGCACCACAACAGGCCAAGAGGCCCAATAACTGTGGTGAATTACATCACAGAACACCCAGGCTTGAGAAAAATCACATTTAATTTTTTGTGTTCTCACCGGGAATCGAACCCGGAACCTTCCATGCGTGAGTCAAGCGCCTTGACCACTACACCACGGAGGCCGCTGATGTTATCCTGATTTAAATCTTATTAACTCTATCAAATGATTAGATTCCACTTTTAATTAGTAGGTACAAAATATTTTATCTACATATGCGTTATTATCGATTTCTCTCATTTCGATTGTTATATATACAATCGTTATATAAAAAAGTGGTTAGAGTTAGCTTTGAAAAAGTTTTCAATGCGTCAGTGTCAGTTATTTTGTACTCTCTTTATCCTGCAGGATTTTGGTACAGAACTTTAAATAATTGAATATTTTACTTTAAATAAAAAGCACATAGTTTACATCTTTCACATTTTTATCCACAACTAACGATGCATATATTCTTAAACATTACGTCCCCACTCGCACCCTACATAAAATACTGCATCGGTACAGAAAATGCAGCGTCTATGCATAATCTGTTACTTGAAGATAAGATGATCAGTGATCAGCCTTACTCTTTAGATGCCAGTCCAGGAACAATGAAATTTTGCAGTGTAAAACCACATTTCAAATAAATAAATAAAACACTAGTACAATACAAAAATATTTGAGACAATTTCCCACTAAAATCCTCAAATATTAATTAGTAAAAACAAAGTAAGCATACATCTTATTTAAATCACTTGACTGTTTATTCATATAGGGGAGCGTTGATTAAAATGGATTTTTTCTTTTACCTCCGTTGCTCTGAAGTTTACAATTAAATTCTGGTATCTCTGAAATCGAAAGAGGCATTCAAATTTCGATGCAATGGTTTCGATTTTGCCACTTTATAGCTTATTTAATTAGATACTATTTTTAATTAGTTAAAGGTAATCGATCAGAAGTGCCACAGTTGATTAACTTTAAGATTACAGCGGATCAGACTGGAAAACACTGAATTATGCTATTTACATAAAATAAAATGCGTTTATTTAAAAAAATTACTTTTAGTTATTTGTACTTTATGTAAATTTTACATTTTACCAAGCTTTAAAAAGTTAAAAAATCAGATTTTCAATTTCGAGTTTCGGTTAAAATAATAGACTCCCCGTTCCGTCTTGATGCTCCTTTCCAATTATATTGGACTCGCCTTTAGTAATCTACGAAACTTGAAACGGCTCACCGCTTTTTATTTGTATGACAAAAAACAATCCACTGCTACCCAAGATCAAATGATTCACTGTAACCTTAGTGACAGTTTTCGTAAATATAAAAATATTTTAAAATTGCCCCCAACAAACTAAAATAGTGTACTTCAATATTAAACAGTGTCCAATGAAGGAAAAAATTCGAACCTTTTCAATTTCCAACCCATATTAGCAAAAAAACATTCTTTAAATGCACGTAATAAAATTGTTTTGTCTCAACATATTGACCGAAGCATCGCAGCATGTCCTCCAGCTCTAATGTCGCGAAGGTGACTAGTGTGGCAGAAGGGGGTATGAAAAAGTGTAAATTGAACAAAAGTTTGTTTCTGTGCGCCCAATATACACGAACGATTCAATGTACCCGTGGTCCAATTTTACCCATGCTCCCGGACTGAGCCGTTTATAAAGAAAATTTCTGCATACAAAAAAATATCGTATTTCTGGATTTTTTATTTTTAAAACCCGTTGAAATAAACCAACCTTAGAAATCTGGGCTTTTATTCGTTAATATTATAAGAAAGGTATTGATCTCTTATTATGAGAATGCTAAATCGCTCCCGACTACTTCTCGCCTCATAACTGAATATTGGCCAACCGCCAACGGCGCGAGGCAGATTTTCCGAACTCGCTTTATCGGATAACCGCAAGTTACTTTTAACGCAAGCAGCTTTACTTTAAAGCAGTAGTAACCACGAAAATATAAAATACTTGAGGTAACACATATTTTCCATAAAAAATGATAAAAATGAACCAGAATCTTTTTTTCCTTGATTAAATTTTTATATAATTTTTTTTAGTTTCAGTCAATTACATTCAAGTTTGTTAGTGAAAATTCTTGGTTTTTTGTAATTTATTATACAATTTAGTAATTTATTGTAAAAATGCAACACTCTATAAAAGGTCCTTCAAACAAACACTGAATTTAATTAGATAACTATTATTTTATTTTTAATTCTCTATCCTTACTATTTTTGTAAAGAAACATTAAAAAAAAAATGATTAAAATATATTATCTGATGACAAAAGATAATATATATATATATGCGAGTATATATATAAAAGGCAATGCTTGTATGTGTGTCCTCGATAGACTGAACCGATTTACATGCGGTTTTTAGCGAAATGTAGATGAGCTCTTAAAATCTTCAATTTATTGAGTAGAAAAAAAGTTAGGAGCTTAAATGTTTTTTCATCGTTCACAAGGGCTGCATTTGCCGAGAATGCATATACAAAAATGGAAATATATTTTTTTATGTGTAAAAAAAGTTTGTTTTTGAATGTTTACAAAGATAATTCGTTTTTTATGGGTCCCAATTAGATTATTTCCTTGAATTCCTTATAATTTTTTCACATTTTTTTTATTTTTAATGGGTTTTTGTCTATACTAAAATAATACATTAACTTAAATTCAATACATTTTTGAAAATCACATTCCTAACTAAAGGGCACCCCAGTTGGCGAGAAGAACAGAGTTTGACATTTGTAAAAATAATTATAAATTTGAAAATTAATCATTTAAAGTTTTGGAATTTAATCATAAACAAGTACCCGTAGTAAGTAATTCCCGTATTTTCACCCTGGTTGCCATAGCACTTTAAATCTTTACCATTGGCGTTTCCCAATAGTTTTGTGATTTAGCAATAGCAAAGCATTATCGGGTTCAGCTCGTGATACGTAAAAAGAAATATCACTTGTAAATACAAAAATCCCACAAAACCATTTTTTAAGGTTTGATGGTGGAGATTATTTATATAAAATTAATCCCATTTAAATATAAATATCTTTGAATCTATACAATTACAGTCGAAGTAAAAAACATTAGACTAATTAAAAAGAAAAAAAAATATTTAAAAATACATTATTATTTTATGCTACATTTATACGTAAAAACTCATGACTGAGAAGCTAATTTCATGTTTTATTATTGTTACATCTAATATTTAATCTAAGGTGAGTAGAAATAAAATAAATTATACAAGGTATAGTATAATTTAAAGTTCGACTATCATATTTATTACAAATTTTAGAAATCACTAAACCGAGTAAAATAGTAGGAATAACACGCGTGCTTGCATGAGTAGATGTGTGACTGTAGAGGAAGCGAGGTATGTATGCAAACAGATAGTGATTTGGAACTCTATCCTCTCTGCCTACGGGAAAACGGCGTGATAGTTCATTTGTATTAAACCATAAAAGCCACGGTGACTTTTTGTCACAGTGTCAAGTGCTATGGAGATATATGAGAGTGCGCTCACTGTGGCGACATGACAATACGGTGACAAAAAGTTCCTGCGGCTGGCGACATTAGCGTGACGTGACTGTCACCCCGTCACCCGGCCTGTATATTGCTATGGGAGTGCGCTCACTAGGAACTTTTTATCACTCTGCCGGTAGTCGCCTACCGAACGGACGTGTGTTGTGAATTTCGCAGTTATATTTAAGATTTATATATTATTACAACAGTGATGAAGAACATTTAAGACAAGAAAATATATAGTCTAAGCTTTTACAGGGCTTATGACCTGTCATTGACTGGTTTAAATGGCCACTTTACACACTGTAAAACATTTACCATTCTACTCATATTTGAACATCTATATTCCTTCAGCCCTTTCATCTGTTGATGTTCGTGAAGTTTTTTTTTTTTTTTTTAATAAATATTTGCGATCTTATGATTTACCCAAATATTTAATTTTGAGGGCCATTTTCAACGAGTTGTAAATAACTCACTATTAGAAAATGGGAATCGAGTTGGGGTAGAGTGGGATTCGAACCACAGACCTTTGGTCCGTGAGTCCGCGCCACTAGCCACAGGACCACAACCCGATTCAAAGTCAAAAGAGTTAAAGAGCTGAAACCTTTATTTACGCGGGCGAGATTTAAGATGGCTGCTTCTCTGCAAAAAGATGATATTGACAACGAATTGTTAATAGAAGACACAGAGAAAAGGCCAGTATTGTATTCAAAAAAATTAAAGGAATTCTTTGATATTTATTTAAAAAGGAAATTGTGGGACGAGATTTGAATTCAATTATTTCAAAACTGTTAATTGACATACGAAAATAATTTTAAAAACTAAACGTAATTCAGAATACAAGGAGTAAAAATTTCCTTTTAATAATCGTTCATTATATATGGGATGTACCCAGTAGTGTTTCTTTTGTTTAATTTTCCTTTTGCGTAATTCAAGAGCGCAAATCACTGCGACCTCTTCGAAATCTATCGCTAAATGAACATTTTGTCACCAGTAGTGAGTAGTGAGTAGTGAGCGCACCCACAGTGACACAACGTGACAGTGACAAAAAGTCACGGCGACAAAAAGTCACAGTCAGCGGGTGGTGTAATTATATGTGAATCGAGTGTTATAATTATAAGTTTGATGAATTAAAAAATATTACAAATATTGAATTTTATAATAAACTCTCGAAGATGTCGCGAAAGTGATGGAACCGGTCATCGGTTATTCCAAATTTGCGGGCTCAAGTATCACTCGTCTTCTTCTATTTCTATAATAAATCAGTCAACTGCATTATATGTTACACACGTTTTTTATTTCAATTTATGAAAGTTACCAGCAATATTTGTTCATGTTTACGGGCGGGTCTGATAGGAATCCTAGCATCGCGATTTGTGCAAGCTTAGACCAAAAACATTTTGCCAATGTCTCCCCAAAATAGTTGTTCTTTTTATTTGACGCATCTTCAATGTATGTATATTGTTTGTGACCGCCGTATGTCAATATAAATATTTATAGCGAGGAAAGCAAGTCGCACTATGTTAGTCGCTAGAAGCCAGCGTGTCGTATGGTTTCTGACGGATTGATAGCGAGTATTAGGTAGGGAAACCGAGTCACCTGAAATGAGAACTAATTTGAGCCTTCTTAGAATTGAGTTGCTAGGTGTGTGAACATTGAATATGATGTGAGATTCGCGAGGACAAACCGAGCTATAATCAAATTTAATAAGTCGGTATGAATTCATGCAAAATAACCAGGAAAGAACGCATGTTCTTAATACGAAACTATCGGTGGCGAGTCGTGATTTATAATACTATTAACTATTTTATTTATTTTCCCATAAACATATTTACAATAAAACATTATTTTCGAAAGTAAAATATAATGGTAAGCTGTGCATAATCGCTTATTTTGACGATTCGCCCTGGTAGCTGTTGTTGTTTTAATTTATTCGTATCTTTACGCAGGTATTGTAGAAACAACAAAAATCATAAATGCAAGTTAGTAAATCAATGAATGAACGGTCATTTAAGATTAAACCACTAGAAACATATTCTATATATAATGTAAAAAAAAAACAATATTGCTGTGTGCATAACGAATCATAATCAAAAATACATAAATAGTTGGTGAGTCTTGGTGTCTTAATCTTAGCGCATTTTGCCGTTGTCACGCGAATGTGCTCTCTTGACGTGTATTCCTTGTGTTTTGTGTTGTAAGTATGCTGTGCATATTTGAGTGCATATAACGACGCCTTCCCCTCGTCAGAGTGAGATGAGTTGTGCACACACGTACTTGCTATATAGACGTGAGCTTCACGTTGCTTTCGCCCTCGACTTTCCCTGTATACTTAAGTGAAGCCTAAGATATAAAAAACTCAGAGATCGACATAATGAAAACAGCCTCCGCCTTTGGGTTAATACATTTATGCATTATTTTATAATCTACATTTAAATTGAGTATTTTTTTGCAACCAAAAACAATGTGCTAGTTATTTATAGTTAATAAGTTAAAGTTCCCGTACGCTTGAATTCCGCGTTCGATTCCCGCTGAGAGCTCAAAAATTTTAATTTGTGATTTCTCTCAAGTCTAGGTGTTCTGTACTGGAATTCACCACTATAATTGGGCCTCCTGGGGTGGTATTCTGAATCTTCTCTACCCCCCAGAGAGTTTGAATTTAGGGGACTTTTATTTTTTAATGCGACGACACTTTGCTTCATGTAATGTCCACACTGATGATTAATTGTCAAACGACGTATGAAACTGTTAAAAAAACTGAAAAAAACGAATACGATTTTGTCAATTCAACCAAATTAGGTGTTTTAGGTAATGTTTAAGGTCGCAATAATGTTTTTAATGAAAATCATTATGTTTGATTTCACGTGTTAATATTCATTTGACGTTTAATTATCAGTGTGGCCAGTTATATACGAAAGTGTAAACGCATGCAAAAAAATATTCTCAAATTAATCACTCTCTAGGGGATAAAGATTCAGAATACCACCCAGGCCTGTTGTGGTGCAAACAAATGCACAACAGCAACAAATCAAAAAGCGCTAAATATAAACAAATTTACTGATTTTAATCATTTTATTAAATAAATATTATTAATTTATTTATGCCTTTTATTTCATTGTGTATTTTATTTTACACTTATTTAAATGAACATTATTATTGAATGTTTCGGTCTCAGCTGAAATTGGATTTCGGCGGAAAATCTTGTTTTGGACGAGTTTATGCGAAGTAGGTAATGTACTTGGAGTAGCATAAATGAGAGTAGGCTGAATGCTGTCGAAATGGGATATCTAGGGCAATGTGTGTTAAAACTGTGCTCGATTGGTGCACAAACTAATGTAGAGATCCGCGCATTATGTAAGGCTGAGATAAGCACTATCGACAACACCAAGAAAGGAGTTCTCCGGCGGTTTGGACATGAGGAGCGATTGGACGGCGAGAGAGCGGCTAAAAAGATTTACAATGAACGTACGACGACAGATGCAGATAACGAGGAAGACCGAAAAAGAAATTGCATTAATTAAATAAATAATAATGCACTGTTCCTCGATCTATGGCTTGCATCCGCCAATGTCCCGATTGTGTCGTATTGTAAACTCGAGATAAGATCTGAACTTTGTTGGTGTAAGTCTTTGTAAATTTAAAAAATCACTAAGATAGACCGGATTTTGTCTCGAGGTAGTAATTTTTTTTTGTCCTAGCTTTAATTTTATTTATTTGTATTTTATTTTATTATTACCTGTATTTATTGTAAGAAATCGTATTTACCATCGTTAGAATGGACTGCGTTAGTCCGTCAAATAAATAAATAAATTACAAAACCCAACGAAAACTTTAAGATGGACATCTCAAAAGTCGGAATAATCGGTGTGTGTGAATGTGTGAATGTAGAGGAAGCCCGGTCTGCATACAAGGACAGAGTGATATGGCGTTCTATCCTCTCTCCCCACTCCTACGGGGAAACGGCGTGATATTTTTTAATAGCTTCATTGGATGTTAATCTGCGTCCTATTTTAACTTTTAATTATTTTTTATAGTAAGTAAAACTTTCAGTAACACGCGAGTTTATCATCACGTTGCTTATAAGATAAAAAATATCGTCATCAAACCCTTATCTTCACCCGGTGGTGCGCAGGGCACTGCATTGTTAAATAAAATGCAGCGTATCTTGACCATCTATTACAGGAAGGTCAGGTGATCAGTCTTACGCTTCAGGTGACAGTGAAATATTGTAGTGTAAAACCACCTTATAAACAAATATTTCACGTTAATCCTCCCGGGAATCGAACTCGAGACCTCAAAAATGGTAGGCGAACACGCCAACCACTGCACTTAGAGGCGGATATTTCTCCACTTGATTTCTTTTTTCAGGATTTTTACCTGAGAGCAGCCATCGAGTCAAATACATTGGCTCTATTTTACATTTGGAACTGTATTCTTCATCTGCCCGGATACATAAAAGATAATATTGAAAGTGTGATTATATCATATCATTGGATCAATAACACAAAAATACTGGCCAAGGAATTTTGTGATCAATGTTTTATTTTCTGAAGGCAGTTCTACACGTTGGTCAGTACGCTGGCAAATACGTATTGGTATGTGGTAAATGTGTAGAGGGGGGTATTTGTGGCTGGTAGAGCTGGTACACGCGCTGGTATATGCGCCCGCACCTGGCAGGAATACGGTCGGTTTTTTGACACGGATCAAAGGCCGCTAGGCGCGCAGGCCGAAAAAACTGTCAAAGCGTCTACTGATGGAAAGTTTTTAGTTTTTAGTTGTTTACGGCCAAGAACTGCCTGAGAGAGCGCACGCGTTTTTTTTTGGTAATTTTTCGACTATTTTTCTCAAGTTTTCGACAAGATTTCGACGGCCTCGGATTTCGACGGCCCCTGAATATGAGGGACAAAGAAGTTCTTTAATTTATCTAGTCGTACCATTGAAGAGACTGTTCATAAGAATACAAATAAAATATTTCAAATTTAACTAAAACCCTATATTTGCACAATTATGAGTGCAATACGGCCTCCGTGATGTAGTGGTCAAGATGCTTGACTCACGCACGGAAGGTTCCGGGTTCGATTCCCGGTGAGAACACAAAAATTAAAATGTGATTTTTCTCAAGCCTGGTTGTTCTGTAATGTAATTCACCACTGTAATTGGGCCTCCTAGCCTGTTGTGGTGCAAAAAAAAAATGAAAAGCAATACAAACTAAATGAGAAGGAAACTATGGAAACATTTTTTAATATTTCTTTCTCCTTTTTTAACCTCGTAATTTAATTGTGGATGTTAAAAGCATTTCACAAATACATTTACGTATGCAAGCTGCATCTTCCCACAAATGAAATAATTGGCCTTTAATTTTGGTTTATTTGTAAATATCGCTTTTTTTTTGTTCTAATGTCTGTTGTTTTCTTGAAATAAATAACAGCCGTAATTCAAAAATATGTTTATTAATTTTATTAAGTAAAAGAAATTATCAATTTTGTCTGTTTTTTGGTCGGCTAGGAGATAGTCTTTTAGCAGGAAGTCCGCCAAAGTGTTTTTTTTTTTCTCTTGAAATCTTAAATAAAAGAACATAGAGGCTTACACAGTTTCAATGTCCATCTGGACACCTGAGCCACGTATTTTTTGTGCTCTTCTAACGTATGCACCAGGTGATTATGCACGTCCGCACATTGGCCTTCGCCGAGAGACACTGAGCGACTCACAAACATGTGGGCAGTGTAGCGATTTCGTTACTAATACGCGCACCAGCGTACTGGTGAACGTCTTGGCCAACGCGTAGAGCTGCCTTGACGTTCGCCTATCGAACAGGCTTATAAGCTTCGTGTAACCATGCGCAATAGGATTATATTTTATTATGTAAGTATGCGAAAACCTATTCAAAATGTCCACGTACTTATTCATGAGAACATGTCTCAATTTTTCAATTATTTGTTTGAAGAAGCCATGAAACGTCAGCAGTCGAATACAGAGAGTATACAGTATGCTGTACAGCCATCGTGGTACCGACTACCGACATCTCCACTGCCGGGTTTTGGCGGTCGCAAAATGTAAGCAAAATAAACAATCGATTCGTTTTTGTCATGACTCACAAACGACGAACGGCATTGGCAAAAGGCAGCAGCACAAACACAAACATTTAAAAATTTATTACCTTCTGTAGCAACAAAATAATAATACAATAAAATAAACTTTAAAAGGATAATAAGGATAAAGAATACAGTTCTGAGTGTGAAGAACCAGAACACCCCGGTCAAGCGCTTTTGACTCGCCGGTTAAAATCCCAAAAAAAGAAAATCGAGTGGAGATGAGTCCAGCTCGTTCGATTCAATTTATTTCATAAATATTATAACTTAAATTTAACATAAAAAAAACAGTTGAATTTCTTGTCATAGTAGGAGAATTCTGCTCCGGAAAACCCCTTATTAGACATGGAACAGATCAACATCTAGAGCGATGTTGTTCAACATAGCAGTAGACCTTCCAAATTTTAACAGGCATAACCATCGGCAGGTTAATCCTGCGTATTGGAATATGAAACAATGTGTGCTGACGCTGTCTTGGGACAATTATCAGGAACACACAAACCAGTGTTCAACATAATCTCAGGATTATTTACCATACCGCGCAATAATCGATAAAAATGTGTAGTCAAGTATGTTCATACCCTGGAGAAACTCGGCCGGGTAGAGCCAATGATAATACCCGCACTTTCTCATGAAGAGATATCTCAGAAACTTCTTTTGGATTTTTTCAAACGAGACTACTGGTTGTGTGGCGTTTTATTATTTTTATTTTTGAAGTCCTCGTTTCGATTCATGGCAGGGGATTGATTGTAAAGGTAGTTCTATAGTGAAATATTTTAACATTACCGGTCTCACACCTGACGCATAAGACTTGTAATTTTACCTTCTATATGTTACAAAAATGATCTAGATACGCTGAAATTGGAGTCTGAATGCACCACTACGTCCGGATGGGAAATGATAAATGATTATGATAATAAAATATCTCTCATGTAATTTATTATAAATTTCATTTTCAATCATTATTAACATTCCTTTATTCGCTCTTAATAGTACTAATGGTAAGGAAGTTCAGTGCTACTGGAAATTGGATATAAAAAATGTTTTCTGACACGCGGTAAAAATTAGAGCGTTGAATTGTAGGGCAAAGTTTCCTGAAAATGTACGAAAAAAAAATTTACATTTTAATAAAAATGAACTAATTTGAATGACGTCACTGGTTCATATGAATCAACCTATGATATGAGAGTTATGGAAGATTTCAGGTGTGCTTACCGTGGATGGACCAAATGGGGAGAAAAGGTGGAAAAGAACCTCTGACGTCACACGCGGAGTTATTTCAGAAATACAAAACTTTAAAAATTCGTATCGCTTATAATACGGTACACAAAAATTAAACATTTTGGCTTGGTTTAATAGTCTATTAACAAATAAAAAATGTAAAAAAACCACTGAGCTCCTCATCAAAATAAGTCTTATTTTTAGCCACCTTTAAAACAATAATTCATTTACTAAGTCCAAATGTTTTTAGACGATGACTGGGTTCCATGTTCTATGGAGTTATCAAGATAGACATACATATTATATCACAACAGAGATTGCGAGAAGGGATATGTATGTCGAGACATTAACAGGGTTTATGACCGACCATTCATTGGCTGGTTTTATTTTAAACACTGCATAGCATTCACTATTCTGCCCGTGCTTGAATTACATAAATCCTGAAATCAAAATTGTTACAATTCAAAATGAATTGAAAATATGTCACCACACTTTTAAAGCCACCGCAAAAAAAAATTGTAGTGCACTTTTCCGAGAGCCGCGAGTATTATGCAATCACCCACACATTCACGGGGCCATGTAGCCGCCCACTAACACCACGACAACCACTTGGTACATGCAAGATGCATCGTCACTCGGTTTTTACCTTGACCGTCGCCATCGACTTGCGCAGAACACCGAAGGCGATACTCCCGCGAGATCTGCATTTGCAACTGCACAAACATTTTCACGGCACGGAATGAAACGGCGATGAAAACAATCCATCGATACTGAAAATTATTATTAATGAGGAAGTTTACTGATATCGTAAATTAAATTTGAATTATCCTCTAGCTATGGTATAAAACAACCCAATCATACAATGATATGGCGAAACTGTTGTAAAATGTAAGATAAAATCAGAAAAATTGTTTAATCTTACATTTCGAACACACGTTTTCCATGGTTATCGTTTTCCGCCCATTATTTACCTTCCTAGTTTTCTTATGAAAATCACCAGTAATGCATCTCAATTATATAAATTACTGAACGTTTGTCGATCAAAAATACAAATTCGATCACTTGTCAAATGGGATGAAGTGTCACCAGTTATCAACTAGTACAAGTGACGAATGAACTTATTTTAACTCCATTTTTTGACAGTTAACATCGCGACAGCGCGGCGTAACAAGAAAAAAAATTCTTGGGGACTTTAATCAAAATAACACTTTTTTTACTGTACGAAAATGTAAATTTTCTCCCCGTAACCTTTTGACTATTTGGCTGCAGCAGGAATAGTTAGTATCTGGCTTATCGAGCGGACCATTAGGGGTTACATAACAACTATTCCCCTCTTCCTCCTCGTGACTTGCCCCCTCTGTCCTTTGTGAAGGCTTTGCAGCTGGTAGGTGTTACGTGATATTTTTTCAGGTTGACAATAACTTTCAGCTTTTACATTTTGCTACTTATTAACTTACGTGGCGTAATTTTATATATCATACAACACGGTAAAAATAATTTAAAATATTTTTAACAATGTTTGAGTATGTTCAAATGCTTGCAGACTGCCTGGATTTTCTCTCTAGGGAGTTGTTCATATTTAAATTTATTTCAACAGAGCGGGAAAACTTAGAGATTTAAAATGAGTGTTAAAAACACACTACAGAACATTTTAAAATAACGCTATCATCATTTTTAATTCTTAATAAAGCGACGTGAAAACCATGGACAACGATTTGATGAAAATGAAGGAAATTTCGATTTGCATATTCTACAACAAGGTACTCTTTTTATTTTAAAATCGCTGTACTTTTTTTTCTTAATACGTCCCATTTATACAGGATGAAAATATATTTTTTAAATTTATTTCAACAGAGAGGGAAAACGTTTTTGAGAAGGGAATATGGAAGTCTAGGCATTTACAGGGCTTATGACCTGTCATTGGCTGATTTAAGTGGCCACTTTACACTTTTTCCCTCTCTGTTGAAATAAATTTTAATATGAACAACTCCCTAGGGAGAAAATCCAGCCAGTTTGCAAGCATTTGGACATACTCATACAAACATTGTTGAATTACTACCCGGTAAAAGAAGAAGTATAAAAATTGGAAAATTGTTTTCAGGCGTTGCCTAGTCGGTGATTTGGTTCAGCCGGATGAATCTCACCCACGTTGTAAAGGTTTCAGCTCTTTTACTTCACAAAAGTCAACAGATGGAAGAGTTGAGGAAATGTGGATGTTCAAACATGGGCAGAATGGTGAATGTTACACAGGGTGTAAAGTGGCCACTTAAACCAGTCAATGACAGGTCATAAGCCCTGTAAATGCCTAGATTTCCATATACCCTTCTCAAAAACGTTTTCCCTCTCTGTTGAAATAAATTAAAAAATTATATTTTCATCCTGTATAAATGGGACGTATTAAGAAAAAAAAGTACAGCGATTTTAAAATAAAAAGAGTACCTTGTTGTAGAATATGCAAATTGAAATTTCCTTCATTTTCATCAAATCGTTGTCCATGGTTTTCACGTCGCTTTATTAAGAATTAAAAATGATGATAGCGTTATTTTAAAATGTTTTGGAGTGTGTTTTTAACACTCATTTTAAATCTCTGAAATAATCATTTGAACGGTACACTATATCATTGACAGTAACATATAGATTGGTTTATTTAAATCAATTTGATTCGCATCAAAATGTTTATGCACGAACATGAGAACTATTTTGGTTTAAATTTATTTTATTAAAATGTAAGCATCGATGAAACTTGGAAGTAATTCTGGCATTATTTCATGGTTATTACTGTCTTTAATTAAAGTCATTAACTAAGAGAAGCCAGTACTAATTTATTAACTTCTCGCTCAATTAAGTAATTTAAAAAGAACGAGAAGCATTTTTTCCGTAACTAATAAAGTTGCTAAACTTCAATGAAAGACTGAGTTTAAATTTAAAAATATATTAAGAGGAAACGCAGTCTTCCTTTACTTCATACAAACATATTTCCGTATTTTCTCCCTGGATTATGGCATTAGAGCAATGTTTTTTTTACACACTATAGATATTTACCGCTGGCGTGTCACTATTGTTTTGTTTTTTTGAAAAAAAAATTCTTACAGAAGCTAAGCCCATCTAAAAACCTAAAAAAGCGCTTCTTCGGATGTACGGTATATATGTAGATAAATAATTTTGTAAAACAAAAAAGGTATCGACACAGAAAATTTTATTCGAATACTCTTTCTTAAAAAAATTAACCAAATCGGTTCAGTTTTGGGGTGCGGAAAACACGACAGTGAAACGTCGATTTCAGTTAGACAAAATTAGTCTGACGTGAGTTGACTTTTACGCGCAGTATTGGGAGATACATGCGAGAGAGTAACAGAAAAAAAATGTTCAAATTAGATTTTTTATTTTCGTATCATTTTTCTGTGGGGGTGGTTTTTAACGCCACTCATTTTTGTACATAAATATCTAACATACCTGCCTCGTGAACAAATGGTCAGCGCGTTTGCTTACCACGCGAGAGGTCTTGGGTTCGATTCCCGACATGGTTATCATGAAATATTTATTTGAAAGGTGTTTTATTTATTTATTTATTTGACACTTTATATACATATACAATAAATATACATATAAGGGCAGGCATATTGCCTTAAGGCAATTTCTTCCTACCTACTCAAACTGTTCAGTTTGAGAAAATTATAAATACATGGACATATTGAATCTTACAATTTTATACAAAAATTAAAAGCAAAGATTAACAAAAATAAATATACATATATAAAAAAATAACACTATACCATGAAGAGAGGAGAGGGGATGGGAAGGAAAGAAGAAGGATAAAGGAACAATTTAAATATTTAGATAGTGACATTTCAATCTTGACTTAAATGTAAATAATGAAGGGGCGTCTCTAACATTAGTGGGTAGATTATTCCACAATCGAGCGGCTACTACTGTGAAAGAAGAGGCAAAATAATTAGAGCGATGACAGGGTATTAAAAGGGTTCTCTCGTTACTAGAACGAAGAGATAGTCCGTGTTGTGAAAGAGGTTGGATGAGCTCTCTCAGATAAACAGGCGAAGTGGGATTATTTAAAATATTGTGAAGAAGTGATAGAATGTGAATGTTTCTTCTATGCCTGATACTGAGGTGTTCTTATGCTAAAATATCTTATCGTCTTGTGAATGATGGTAATGAAGATCTAACGTCTCGTGGCGCGGTACCCACGTATTGGAATAACATGCTTCAGGTCATGAGTACGATTCTCGACAAGGTCCGAAAGATATATTTTTTGACCCATGCTTTTTCTTGAACTCAAGTTATTCACTAATGTTATGGTTAAACGCATGCGTAATTATCTTTTTACATACTTAATTGTTAAATTACAGACGGCTATTTCTTTATTCTCGTGAAATGCAACCATCATCTGCAGAAGTATTTTTTACGTTATTATTTATTTGAGTACTCAATTTATTACAAAAGATATTTTTTTAGTAATTACAGCAACATATATATATATAAACGTACAAATAATCGAACATCTTCGTTGAAATCAGACATAATTAAAACTCACGTTGAGGCACAAAATAATACTTACAATCATAATTTAAAACATTTTGTAAGTGAAAATTCTTTATGGAAGTTCATTGTAATTTATTATATGAATAAAAAACGAGTGATACGTTAATCCACAAATTTTGAATATCCAGTGACCGGTTTCATCGTTTTTGCGACATCTTCGAGACTGGTATCTTTATTAAGGAGTTCAATGTATTTATACAAAACAGAGGTAAGGATAGATAATTCAAAATCATATGAAAGTAAATTAAATAAAGTTATTTTTATCATAAGGATCATTATCAAAACTTTTTCGGGTTAATTAATGAGGTCATATAATGCTATTTTAATGAGTTTAAGTATTTTATTTTATTTTTAGTTGCACATCCGTCGACAGTGTGATTTTTGTTAATTATAATTTCTGAAAAACAAAGGGTAAAAAGTCATTAGTAAAAATATATTACAATGGGTAAAGTAATGGAGAATGCACGTGTGTTATCTACGTCGGGTTTATTTTTTAATCTATTAATTTCGAGCACTTCTAGTTTGTCAAGTTGGCCTTTAGGTGCAATATGAATTATTTTAACATTATTTTTTAATTCAAAGGAATGTTTATTTTCTATTAAATGATTGACAAAATTTTAATTGCCTTTATTATTAGACCATGATTGTATGTGCTCTTTTATGCGTGTTTTAAAGGCTCTACCCGTTTGGCCTACGTAGCATGTATTTTTACAGTCGTTACAAATTACTTTACCCATTGTAATATATTTTTACTAACGACTTTTTACCCTTTGTTTTTCAGAAATCACAAATGACAAAAATCACACTCACGAAGGATGGGACACTAAAAATAAAATACTTAAACTCATTAAAATAGCATTATATCAACTCATTACTTAACCCGAAAAAAATTAATAATGATCCTGAAGATAAAATAACTTTATTTAATTTACTTTAATATGATTTTGAATTATCTATCCTTACCTCTGTTTTGTATGAATACATCGAACTCCTTAATAAAGATACCAGTCTCAAAGATGGCGCGAAAGCGATGAAACCGGTCACTGGATATTCCAAATTTGTGGTTTAAAGTATCACTCGTCTTTTATTTATATAATAAATCATAATTTAGTTGAAAAACTTGTGATTAAAGTAAAATCTATGTAATGTATTATTATATTAAAAGTAATAGTGTTAGGAACTCATAGTCACTTGTGATAAAGAGCTTACATAACAATATTGTTTTCCAGTACCCTATAGAAATCTTAATATTTTACGTAAAATTACATTTAACATGACGGGACCGCTTCTACGTCATATTCGCGATGAAAGCTGACAGGGAAATATTGTAAAGCGTTACTACTCAAAGAAGAAAAATGAATTATCTCATTCAAAGTTACGCACGAGCTTGCCCGGAGTATTATTTAGAAAATTGGCACCGAATCTTTTGCATAAAAAAATGCCGGCGGGGGGGACTTTGACACACGGATTGACGTTAATTTTTCTGTTTATGATCTCGCAACGAGTCTGTTCTCTTGAACTTGGAAATATTCCAGTGTTGGTAAATTATTATGTAACTCCAACACATTGGGAGTGCTCACATAAGTATTACTAAGAGCGGAACTGTAGTATAATATTTCTCTGAGAACTCGCCTGACGTTCTACTTAGGGCCAGTTGCACAAAAAAAAGTAATAAAAAATATAAATATAAATAATTATTCCGTTTTCGTAAAAATTGACAAATGATTTGCAGAAAATCGTAACAATTTTTTTTATTTTTTATTTAATACTGAATGAAATATTTTAAATACAGCTTGTCCACCACATACCGCACACCGCATCTGAGGACATAAGTCTCCTTGGCGGTGCCCACATACACGGAAAATTTGCTCGTTGCCAAACGAGAAAAGCTGCCCGAAGGAGCTCTCTGAAATCTGGTAGCCTTAGCATCTTTGTGCAGAAAGAAAGTAATCCAGTAGTACATAATATGTACTTTATTGGATTGAGAACAGAGGGAAGTGAATTCTTCACTGACTGGGATTAAATTGATTGGACATGATCAATTCGCCGAAATGATTACAAAACTTTTTAAAAGCCTTGAAATTATTTTTAGACGCCACCAGATCTGTATATCCGACAGGACCTATAACATATTTTATTTTATATACAAAATTAATTTGAAAGTTCTCTTCAATAGGGAAACCTGTTCTTAGGATAACTGCATTTTTACATTGAGGGAGTGCGGGCAATCAATAAATACATATCGTGGGCATACACATATCGTAAGAGAAATTGACCTAGTGACAAAATCAATAATGTTTAGGGGAGCCATTTTAGTATTTTTCTAGAGTTCAATTGCTTCTCAAAGATCAGATTTTTCAAGTAGGTGGTTGATAATTGTACATTATATGTACGGTACTTTCAACTTTAATGTAAAGTATAAACGTATTTCAAAAACATTATCACTTTTAAATAAAATGAAAAATTGAAAAACTTAGTCAATTTTGACTGTAAAATTTGTCATGAAATTTTGCAGATTAACATTTTTGTCCATTAGGGGGGCTAGTATTTTAGTTTATTTTATTTTATAACTATAAATTATGTTTTTGCAATGTTTAAAAATTTATAAACACAGAAATACAAAATAAATGAAAAAAAACAAATAATTCAGGAGTGTTACGTAATAATCTAAAGAAAACAGTTTGTTAATTAACTTTTTATTTAAAAAAAACATATATGTCAAATACAAAACGTCTACTAACTTACTAACTACTGACTATTAACTCTAACTAAATCTTCACTGGTGACATCTATCAACTTGTAAAATGTAACTTGGTCAATTCTTTTGATCTTAAATTTACTAATAAAAGTGACAATGTGTGTTGCTCAGTTTTACTTGTCAAAAATCTGTGAGCTTCTATCAAATGGTCACATATTTTATTAACAATTTTTTTTTGGAGTGTCGGATTGACTTGGCATTTTTACCAGTCAAGCATAATGCTAGTACGATGTCAAAAAATAAATAATCTTAATTTCGTCATTTTTGAAAATAGTCACCTTTACTTGCATAACTACGATATACATGATTTCTCTATCCTAGTCTTCCTTTACTGCCCCCGTTACAACTTTATTTTAAAAACATGTTTTTTTTTTTATTATATAATTTACAAAGTTATCAAACTTTACATATCGAGATATAAAAAATACGTACAGATATGAGAGTGAAAATATATTTGATGTAATAACTTATATTTACATATAAGTTATTAATTTAAAAATACTTGGTACACTTCCACTTATTTAGACTGGTCTGAAGATGCCCACTAGAAGGTGAAAGCGCTAATTGGTCAAACAAATAAGTGGAAGTGTACTAAGTATTTTTAAATTAATAACTTATATGTAAATTGTAAATTTAAGTTATTACATCATTACAATGGAATTTCATCAAGAATTGTCAATAAATAATTTAAATCAAATTATAAATCAACAATGTTTGAGTATGTCCAAATGCTTGCAGACTGGCTGGATTTCCTCCCTAGGGAGTTATTCATATTTAAATTTATTGCAACAGAGAGGGAAAAATAACATTATTGAGAAGGGAATATGGAAGTCTAGGCATTTACAGGGCTTATGACATGTCATTGGCTGGTTTACACACTGTGTAACATTTACCCGTAGTAGGTGATTTGGTTCAGCCGGATGAATCTCACCCACATAATAAAGGTTTGGAAGGGTTGGACTAATCAGTATTGTTGCTGGTGGAATGCAACTGGGCGTTCGCAGCATTTTATAGAATCACACTCTCCTGCACGATGTAACTCACTGCGGCCCTACTGACAGTTATATACTTAGTTATTTAAAATATACCATTTTAAAGAAGTCATACATTTTACAATTTTTTTTTCAGGGTAGGAGTTATTTACGTACATTGTAAAACTAATATGTTGATATTCCAAATAAAATAAAAATCAATTTTACACGATGATATTTGATAAAGGAAATGTTATTTTCAATCTTGAATGTCAAAAAATATTTGCACAAGACGATTCAAACTCCGATATGCTACGTGCAAAATGTCTTGTGCAATATTTTTTCTGAATCTTTTTCATGATCGATTGCACCCAGCTACTTGATGAATTTATTTAGCGAGCAGGTGTTACCAAGGCAATGTAATAATTACTGTCAATTGGCGTAGTTAAATAAACTTGTGACCTAACAACTCACAAAATGTACAAACGATTTTCTGGTGCTGCCAATGCGTGATGCATTACGAGTATCGCACAACCCACATAATGTAAGTACTCAATTTGTTTAAATTGACATTCTTTGATAAATGAATTCATTTCTATTCTGATTAATCAGCAACATATTTTAGACACATGATGAACGCATAATTTGTACAGATCAAACGTAGAAAAAATACATAAATAAATGGGCTTTCTCGTAGTAAAGCGACAAATAAAATATAATGGTGCAATTTTCATTGATAAAACAATTCAGAAATTAAATCAAATAAAAAAACACAATGAAATTCAACTAAAATAAACTGAGTGATAAAAAAGATAAGACTACTAATGAGGAGTCTCAAAACTCACTGTATATGTCATATGGTGCGATTTCAAATAAAATATTATAGTGTGTCTACTAACACAAACAAAATTTGTATGAAAACATTTATGTTTGTAAGTGAAAATTCTTGATAGAAGTTCATTGTAATTTATTATATAAATAAAAGACGAGTGATACTTAAATCCACAAAAAAAATCACACTCACGAAGGATGGGACACTAAAAATAAAATACCTAAACTCATTAAAATAGTATTATATAAACTCATTAGTTAACCCGAAAAAATTTTGATAACGATCCTTAAGATAAAAATAACTTTATTTAATTATCTATCCTTACCTCTGTTTTGTAATACATTGAACTCCTTAATAAAAATACCAGTCTCAAATATGTCGCGAAAGCGATGAAACCGGTCACTGGATATTCCAAATTTGTGGATTAAAGTATCACTCGTCTTATATAATAAAGAAAAAAATAAAAAAATAAAAAATGTATGTTTGCTTAGTTCACCGACAGGTATTAACACATTTACATGGGATAATTGAACATTCAAACGCACTGTTCATGGGTTTAAAATTGTACGATGAGCTTCATGAAGGAATAGAAAGCCTTAAAAAATATCTAAAATAATATTTTGAAAAGTTTTTGTTAAATTTTAATATTAAATGTAGTTTAAATTAACTGAATAAAGGATAAATAAATAAAAATAAAGTCTGAGTTTGCCGCTTAAACTATTATTTTAGTGCCAAGTTTAGAGACACTCTCACGTTCAGGTGTTGGAAAATAGATCATTATCAAGAAAGCTTAGTTAGTAGCCTATTATTTTAGGATTTTTTTGGTAAGAGATATAAAGTTTTGGCACGATTTGGAAGATATTTTACCCACATAGTCCTTAAATTTTATTTTGACCGGCATTTTCTCCTCTTGTGTACTCTACACAGGTTAAATGAATTGGTTTTAAGCTTATTCAATTGTAGCCATAATTAACTCATAAATAAATGAGTGGAGACCAGAGATAGAGTGACGACAGGAAATTATTGTCTATGCGCGCGGTACCCAATCCACCATTAACCCTTTTCGGACACATTATGTGTTAATTTACGTTTTGCAAACGTAATAAAATATGTTCACTATTAAAATTATGTCCCTATTGCATTCGAAACGTCTGAGTGGAAGACTCATCTATTAGTTTACGTTATTACAACACTCTTGTGACATAAGACTTATTATTAATACGAAATATTAGAAAATAACTAGGGTAAACCAGGGTATAGTCGGCAACCCCCCCCCCCCCCGGTAACTGGCACTCTCTTATTCAAACTCAAGAGAGATTGTTGGTAATTTTAGTATTGAAAACGGAGTACTTAAATTTATCAAGTTTGATTATATTCTTGAATACTGGCCACAATTAATCGTTGTTATTATGTTGGTATTTCAATTTAAAACCATCTGTCAATGTTCTACTGAAACGCGCGAGAAATTAAAAGTTTCTTAAGATTTTTTAAGGACAGAGCTTTGTTGAACTTTAATTTTAAGCAAGGTTACTACACAACTTAACTATATTACATGTTTAATAAGCTAGTTTTGTCTTAAATGTGATTATTTTACTAAGACATTATATTTTTAATGGCTGCCAACTATACAAAGAAATAAATGTGCAAAATCAGGGATTGGCTGTGCAGATAACTAACATGTTGTAGTGTTATTCATTGATATTTGATTTATTGGCACATGCCAATCAGTATTTTAAATGCATTTTTGATATTTTGTTTGTTTATTATTTGCGAAAAATAAAGTAAATTATTTTAGCATTTAATACAAAAAAGATTGGCTTATATACAAAAAGAAATACTCCGAAGAATATTTTTTAGGACAAATTTTTAAATAGAAAGAGCGTTGCTATCTTCATCTGATTCAGATTGAGTTTTACTTTGTCTTTTTGTAATAATATTAATCTATTCAATAATTTTAAAAAATACCACATCTTTTATTTTTTTCCATATACACGGAAATTTTGAAGATGCCAATAACTGACAAAATTTATTTGCTAATTAATAACTAGAGGTGCCAATAAATGGCTGAAATAGTATATTTTCAATCATTTTTATTTATCCTAAAAAAATGAAAGATGCTCAGAATATCCATCAAAAGTTTAAAATTAACTAACATTTGTTGATGCAAAAAAACAATTTTATTCAAATGACGAATGTTTAATTTATAAATAAATATTGACTCAATCAATAGGCTTAAAGTGCCAATCATTGGTGGTTTACTCTACCTCAATTATGGTGGTATATGTATGTACCATTTTGTTCTAGGTGTCCTATAACTTTTCTGCCTCCAGCATTCCTGTTTACAAATTGTTAGCGTCTCTGTTTTGTATTCATCTTAATTGTGAATCCACTGCATTTTTGTGTATGAAATAAATTGTAATTCTTTCATTTTACTTAAGGTTAAAATAAAAATTATGGCCGTTTAACTTTAGGTTTATAAAATTTCATGCTATTGTTTTCGCTTTAACATATTCCTAAACTAGGATGTAATCTAAGGTTCGACCAACTAACTATAAATACTTTGATTCTAAATTACCAGGAATAAACTTCTTGGCATTTCTGATGGTTGTAGCGTTTTGTGCTGAGTGTCAATGTGGTTTTTATTTATTTATTTAACAGAATCAAACAGTCGACAATAATATAAAACATAAAAAGATACGGTTTAAGGACAGACCAGCAAAGTTTCTAGGTGTATAGGTGTATTTGTGTGTATGTGGGAGCAAGTTTTCAGGTGTGTAAGTGTGAGCATGATTAAATAGCAAGTTGGATCGTATCGCAGCCAGAAAGAATAGTCTTAACCTTAGTCAGTTTTTGCAGATATTTCGGTCAGCATTGCATCGTCCGTCATCCGGGCTAGTGTCCAATAGTAATTTTACGAGAATAAAGACATAATAGTCTAAAGAAAAAATAAATAAAACAACTTTGTTTTTAACCACTAATTTTAAACAAAGTTAAAAACAAAGTTGTTTTATTTATTTTATTATAACCACAAAGTTAGTGCTTCAAATATAAACTTTACATTATAGTGTGTTTATATTAAAATTACTCTTTGCGTAACCATTAAATTACCAGTTTTAATCGCATAATTATATTTTGTGATACGAAAATATTCTTCGGAAGCTTTATATTATACATTTCTGAATTTATTTTCACTGATAATTTGCATATCTAATGAGGCATACTGCATTAATGTATATTTTTAGTTTTTTTGCATATGGATGCTATCTTATTTACTCATATGAACATATTTCTATTGTGTAAAATAGAATATTTGTCATGAATACATAAAAGTACCGTATCGCAGTGCAGTGGTGTGTTTATGAACATTATGCAACGAAGCCCAGTTAGTGTCAAAGTCAACACGTCATTAATACATTGCACTTGTTTTATTTTTACTCAGCATACTGAACAAGGCCCAAGACCCAAGACCCAAGACTGAACCATACAATGTTGTTTTAAGATTCCGTCGTACATTTTTACTAGTATTACTAATAATGACCATTGATAAATATTATATAAAATTATAACAGCATAGGAGGCACGTAAAACTTTTAAGAATTATTCTGACGAAGAAAGAAAATAATAACCCGTTTAAATATGTAATTAATTCTTTAAATTCTGCAATAAAATATTCCTTTGCAAACGGTGCTGTAACTTAGTGTCATATTAACTAAAACTGTTATCCCTCGTCAACTTCATGGTGCCAGGAAGAATTATTAGACAGGTACCACCGTTTTGAGGTAAAAATTTACGGACAGTGTAATGCCGTAAAATAGGCATAATGGTGAATGCTACACAGTAGTCAAAGTAGCCACATAAACCAATCAATAATGGGTCATAAGCCCTGTTAATGCCTTGACTTCAATATTCCCTTATAAAATGTTCTCCACTTTGTTGTAAAAAAAATTTGGACAAACTCAATATATTATTCACATTAAGTGAGTTATACGTCCACCAACTTTTTTCAGAGGTTAATACCTCATCTGGCGATGAACTTTGAATTGCACATATATCTTCATCATCATAAACCCGACAGCCCTGGGTGGATCTTAGCGATATCTAGGAGTCTCCTTTGCTATTGTCGGTCTGCTGCTATTCGTCTCCAGTTTCCCACTTCCAAGGTTGTCGCACTGCACTGATGCAGTCCATCCATCGCATTTTAGGCCTAATAATGGTTTTCCTACGTTTGGGCTCCACTATTGCTCTGCGCATTATATCCCCGAGTTAAGCTTTCTATTAATTAAATAATTAACTTACATTAACCATTCTCCCGACGTTTCATTGACCTATATTTCTTCAAAATGGTAGTCCAGGGCCACGGAAAATTGGACATGTTTTTTTTTCTTGCGCTCGTTAAAAATTAGGGCTTTTAATCATACGGCAAAGTTCCTTGAAAAATTTTTTTTTTTAATAAAAACAAACTATTTTGAACGACGTCGTTAGTTCTTAGGAAGGAATACCGAAAATCTTAACCCAGTATTTATTATGTTTACAGATATGTAAAAGTTATTAGATGCAATGTGTACCTACTGGCTACACATCACCGGAAAGGTAGAGTTTAAAAATGTTTCGTGTTCAATCAAGCAAAATGTTTTTGTGTAAATAGGTGTTGAAAATAATACTAACAACGTGTAAATGATTCGTTATCAAATCTCAGATTAAAAGCAAAACAAAATGAGTAATGTAACGTAAAACTACCATGGTAATATGATGCGTTCATTAGAACTGCGGTTGGTGCCAAGTCATTTGATATGTCGACATAGGAAAAATTAAATTAGTCATTTTTTTTTCGTGAGAAACTGAAATTTTAATACTTCAATAACATCGGTATACTGGTAAAACCCTCTTACGGCCAGTTGTATCGAAAACAGTTGTGCTAACTCAGCTATAGTCTAGTAAAACAAACGCAAAATTAGGAAATCATACGATTTTGCCATTTTAAAACGCATGTTTTTTTTTTTAATAGCGCAATAATAAAAAAATAAAAACAAGTAAATTAGAAAAAAAATTTTTTTAAAGGTATTTTACTTTAAAATATAATTAATTTTGGACTGGCAGATTACGCCATTTCAAATTTAGGCTAAACTTAGGTACCTAGGATCGCAATAAAGACTAATACCCGTATGCAGAGACAAAACTTAAGGTGAGGAAAGTACATTCTAATTTCAAATGCAGAAAATAACCCAAAGGTGAAGACAATAGAATGTACTTTCCTCACCTTAAGGTTTGTCTCTGCATACGGGTATAAGTATTGAACAATAATTTGCTGAAAGATAATAAATTAAACATGAAAGTTGCCGCAGTCAAATATTTTTTTGGTTTTTGAAAAGAATTACAAGCATTTTAAATCACATACATTTTTGTGACATTTTCTTTTATTTCTACTTAAAATTTTGCCTTCGGTAATACTAAAAAAAATGAAAAATACTTTAACATATTACAACAGAGATGAAGAACATTTAAGAGAAGGTAATATAGAAGTCCAGGCATCTACAGGGCTTATGACCTGTCGTAATATGTTAATTTAAACAGCTCCCCAGGGAGTTGAATCCAGTCCTTGTCTACAAAAATTTGGCAAACTCAAAATATTGTTGATAAATTACCTGGTCCATGAAAAAGTATAGAAATTGAAAAAATAATATTTTCAGGCGTTGCCTAGTATGAAGGTGAAATAATTCAGTTAGATGAATCTCGCCCGCATGAATAAGGGTTTCAGCTCTTTAACTTCACAAACATCAACAGATGAAAGAATTGAAGGAATAAAGATGTTCAAATATAGGCAGAATGGTGAATGTTACACAGTGTGTAAAGTGGCCACTTAAACCAGCCATTGACAGGTCATAAGCCCTGTAGATGCCTGGACTTCTATATTACCTTCTCTTAAATGTTCTTCATCTCTGTTGTAATATGTTAATATAAACAGCTCCCCAGGGAGTTGAATCCAGTCCTTGTCTACAAAAATTTGGACAAACTCAAAATATTGTTGAAAAATACTTTAGTTGAAACATTTTTTTTAGAATTGTATTCTCTTTTTTTGAAAAGAGAAGATAATAACCAGCCCTAATCGTTTTCGGTAATCCTGGTCTGAAGGTCATAAAAAAGTCAATAAGATATTGTTTTAAATTGAATAATAGAACCATAATTATCTTCTTTTTAAAAAAAAAAATATTAAAATTCTATAAAAAAAAGTATTACCGAAGGCATAATTTTAAGAAGGAATAAAAAAAATGTCACAAAAATGGATGTAATTTAAAATGCTTTTATTTCTTTTCAAAAACAAAAAATCATAATATGACTGCGGCCACTTTCATGTTAGATTTATTATCTTTAAATTATTACACCAAATTTTAGTTCAATACTTAGTCTTTATTGAGATCCCAGATACCTAAGTTTAGTCTAAATTTGAAATGGCGTAATCTGCCAGTCTAAAAGTAATTATATTTTAGTAAGATAAAACTTTTCAGTTTATTTTTTAAAAGAAATACCTTTAAAAAAATTTTTTTTTAAATTCATAATGTTTTTTAATTTTTTTGTTAAAAAAAAAAAAACATTCGTTTTAATATGGCAAAATCGTATGAATTCCTAATTTTGCGTTCGTTTTACCAGACTACAAAATAATTCAACAATGTTTTGAGTATGTCCAAATGCTTGCAGACTGGCTGGATTTTCTCCCTAGGGAGTTATTCATATTTAAATTTGTTTCAACAAAAACATTTTTGAGAAGAGAATATGGAAGTCTTGGCATTCACATCGCTTATGACATGTCATTGGCTGGTTTAAGTTGCTACTTTACACACTGTATAGCATTCACAGTTTTGCTCTGTTTGGTTCTCCTAGTAGGTGAATTGGTTCAGCCGAATGAACCTCACCCACAATATAAAGGTTTCAGCTCTTTTACTTCACAAAAGTCAACAGATGGAAGAGTTGAGGAAATGTGGATGTTCAAACAAAGGCAAAATTGTGAATGTTACACTGTGTAAAGTGGCTACTTTAACCAGCCAATGACAGGTCATAAGCCCTGTGGATGCCTAGACTTCTATATTCCCTTCTTTAAAATGTTCTTTGACTCCGTTGTATTATTAGGTTATTATTATTTATTATTATCATATTAAATTTAACCAAATTATCAAAAAAAATGGTATTATATGATAACAATACACAATATAGATACATTTAAAAAGTAATAACATGTTTCCCACACACATATTTTTAAACGTAGATTTCAATAAAATTTTGCTTTATATTTTTGTTTTGGTATTCATATTTTAGTTTGGTAATCACTTAATTTTTCTGAACTATGATGAACCTAATGAGTGATTTTTTCTGTAGAAGCTAAACGTTGCTTTTATTTTATCTCCGCATTCTTTTCTTTTTTGCTTTCTAATGTTGTGTATGTATAGGCATATTTATATTTTCGAGAAAAGCGTGAGACTCCAGCTGTAACTGCGGTCGCACATCTTGAATATTTCCTATTTGTTTTTTACTTGACATGACATGTGTCGACCGAAATACTCGAGATACGTATCGTTATATTGAAAATAGAAGAGAGATTTTATTTGAGGAAATGGGATTGAAAATACGTATTTTAACCATGTATTCTAAATAGTAGAAAAAATATCAACTTTGTATCTCTTTCTATGATTACAATCAGAAATTTGAATGTTCTATAATTCTTCATATTCGGGTGAAGCCGAATTACGAACGTTGGATTTCATAACGAATTCCGTTGACGGGAAGGTAGAATGTTGAACGTGTAAAGTGGCCACTTAAACCAGCCAATGACAGGTCATAAGCCCTGTAGATGCCAAGACTTCTATATTCTCTCTCAAAAGAGTTTTTCATCACTCTTGTAATGTCTTAATTACCACACATTATTATATTCTCTTCTCATAAATGCCATTTATACCGGTTTTAATATTTTAAGCATTAACTTTGTGGGTATTGATTATAATAAAACAAATAAAACAACTTTGTTTTTAACCACTATTTTTATATTTTTTTTCCACCGACCGGTTTCAAAGCAAACAAGCTTCTTCGTCAAGGTTTACGTAACTAATGAGATATTCCCTATTTTTTTTTATCCGTGTTTATTTAATACTACACGTGGAGCTAATAAATCCATTTTTCCCTAAAAGGGTGGTAATTTGAGATGAATACTTTCGAAACTAGACAGCAGAAGACTTAAAGAAATATTGTGTATTTGGTTACTTCTTATTTTATTCTTATTATGAATCGCTTTTTTTAATTTCTAAGATAAAAAAAAAAAAAAAAAACAAATTAAATATAATTCTTTTAGTCCACTCCTGTCTAGTTTTGAAAGTATTTATCTCAAATTACCACCCTTTTAGAGAAAAAATACTTGATTTATTGACTCCACGTGTAGTATTTAGTAAACATAGATAAAATAAAATAGGAAATAATTTTAAAAAGCTTTTTGCTTTAACTTAAAAAAAATAGTGGTTAAAAACAAAGTTATTTGTTTTATTTTAATATAAATATTTATGTACATACAAAAAATTTTACAGTAAATATGTAGGTATTCAGTGATCGAAATCGGAATTAGCGTATATAATATTTATTCATAATTATTGTTTTTAATGAGTTACTTGCGCAAAACATGTTGAACAAGGTTCGGTATTTCTTCTAAAGAGATATCTATATGGGCGATATAATCAAATTGCTACACCATCAATATTTCACACAATAATTTTCAAAAAATTAAGAATAAAACTATGATAAGAGAATGTAATTTTACTCTTGAGGTATAGATATATTTTTCTGTTCTTTGTTAACATTATAAAAACTTAGAAATTAACCGTAGGTTAATTTATTGGGTCGTTGAGCCGTTTTGTATTCGGTTGCAATAATGTTCTCATGGTTTTATTTATGTATTATGTTTATTTCTCCATCTGCATTTTTATATTAGTTTATTTTGTATAGATAGTAGGTCACTTGACAAATTACAAATACATAAACCTTATGTATTGATTTTTTAAATGTTAAAGTCCACCGAGGGCGTTAAAAATACATAAAATAAATAATTTATTTCAGTCGAAGTAATTAATCGAGATCAATCGATCGTCCGTGATTTTGGCCAACCAGTTTTCTAATTACCAACGAAAATTCTAGATGTCTTCTAAATAATGCCGCTTAGTTTCTTAGGTTTGTTGAGATGGTGTATCAGTGGTGATGGTAAATTGAAGATAGTCTGATATCTGATACAATAATCATTTTATCTCTGAATGAGTTGACGTGGATGTATTAATCAAATATAGCCTATTATTTGCCAACCAATAAATGATAATAATTTAGTTTGATTCAATTGTGTGAGCGATAAAAATACTTATCTTGTCGTTAATTCATAAAAAAAATATTTTGATGAGTTACGAATTAAAATGATTATTTGAATTGATTTATTCAATAATTGTTATGTACGTATTTCAAATATCGGGCTCATTGCCTGTCATTGCTCATTGTAAGTCTTCCAACCATCCAAAATTGCTATTGAAAAAAATATTTAATGCATTATAAAAAAGGAGTTCATGATTCATCGAATTTAATCGAGTCAAATAATAATTATAATTTATTTAGGAAATACTCCTACATATAACATACTCGTACATGAGGTTTTGATCATCTAAATTAACCTACTCATTCATGAGTAGGTTCTCAGATTTATACATTTTAAAATCATTTTTGTCCTTTAAAAAAACCTTAGCACACTTCATTTTATATCGATTTTTTTCATTAATATATTTCCCTTTTGCACCCAGTCGTGCATAGGCTGACTGGAAGAACATTCAATCAGCTGAACATTATCACTTTGAAGATCGGCGTCTTTCAAGTCAGTGAAAGTATGTTTAAGAGGCAAATACTATTGCTACTGGAGAGTATTATACCTTAATAATGTTAGACTATTGTTCAAGGGTTCTGGGTTTGATATTTTGTCGAAATATAACACCTTAAATATTTTATTATTTAAAATGTTATTTTGGTTAAGAATAAATTTGAATTTGAATTTAAATAGGGCACTGCATTGGCACACCAAATAAAGCGTATCTCAATTTTTAGTTGCATGAAGGTAAGCCATACGCTTCTGGTTCCATATTATAAGAAATATTGCGGGTAAAACTAGTAACTTTTAAAACAGCATTTCATTTTGACATTGCCAGGAATCGAACCTGGAACCTCAAGTATGGTAGGCAAATGCGCCAACAACTGTAATTTTCCGTTCAAGGTGCTAGACTTAGAAATGAGCTACATCTTTATGTAAAAAATGCACCTTCTCTAGCCACCTTCAAGAAACGCCTGAAACACTACTACGAGTATACAGGGTGTTCTTTAAACCCTGTCACATCCAAAACCACGATGATCAGTATGAGCAAGAAGACATATTTATCCGAAAGGTTTTTACACGCTTTCATGACACGTGTCTAGAGTCGATTATTGTAATGGTATCTACGCAGGTCTACCAATAAATAAAATGACTCGCCTACAGTCTGTATTGAATGCCGCAGCGAACTTACTTTTGGAATCTCTAAGTTCAGTCATATCACTCCACTACTTTGGGAATTGCACTGGCTACGTTTTCCACAGAGGGTGGAATACAAACTCTGTTGGCTTATGTATAAGTCACTGCACAACTCTGCTCCAGAATATCTAAGGGAACTCTGCATTCCAGATGAACTAGCTGACAGACGTCTTACGCTAGATCAGCTACATCTACGTCGAAAGGAAAAGTTATTATACCTCTACGCAAACAGCGCACTAAATTCGGCGAACGTGCATTTGCGGTCGCAGGCCCTACAGCATGGAATGCTCTCCCAGCAGAAGTCCGAAACTGTGAGAGTGAAGTAATGTTTCGGAAGAAACTTAAAACCCACTTGTTCTCTAAATCATTTGAATAAATTCTTAGCATGTGGTGACAAAGTTAATTATTTTTCTTAAATTAAAAAATTAAAATTTAATTGATATCTTTATAAAATCACTTTGTAAAGCGCCCTTGAGGTATTATATTACGAAAATGGCGCTATATAAGTTATCCATAATTATAATTATATTACGAGCGGGAATTTTCGATTTCGCCTGGCTAGAGGTCAAAAAACGACTAAATACGCGTTGGGCATTTCTGTGCGTTTGGGCATGAGTTAAGGTGTCATAAATTTTAAGGGCTCGGGGCATGTGTATGTGTAATAATATTTCAATGTATAAGACCAATAAAATATGTATTTCAATAGTAGCCTCTTCTCCATTTTTTCTTCGTTGCAACAACACTGCAGCGCCGTGCCAGTGCCATCCTAGTACGGAGTAACCCTTGCTGTGTATTTCTGATCTCCCAATGCTTAGAAAGTTTATAATGGCGGCTCTGGATTATGCGGGTATTCTCGGGTAAAGATAAAGCCGACGGTTGATAATAGAATAAAAAGTATTAAGTCTGGCCTGTTATATCTTTTGATGTGTTTTGCCCCCGGCTAGCGGTTGCGGAGATGGATTCTATTACTGGACTTGCATCTCGCTGCATTAGTCGTGCCGTCGTGCCCTGATCACTGGTAACTTCAGATAACTTCGAAGTTTAATATTTAAGCGCCCATACCAAATATACGTGTATTACGTTCCACCGCCTACCGTCTACTTGTATAAACAAAAACACGATTAACGCCTAAAAATGTATAAATAAAATAATCGTTTTCTAGAAACATCTACGACTAGCTTTTACCCGCGGCTTTGTTCACAAATTATTTAAAGTCTATTCATTATTACATGAATTTCCAAATAAACAATCCAACCGCGTGATATCCGACGGAGAAAAGCTTATTTTACACTATAATCTTAATCTAAACAGCACGGTAAAATTATAGTGGATTGACATTTATTAGATTTGTCAGTACCTATTTAAATTTGATCATATTTATATTTTTGTCTTCTTTTTATAAAACTATGGAGTTAGTGACTTAAATATAAATATCAATGAAGACGCCTCGGTTAGTATATTTATTAGCAAAAAAATAAATATTAGCATTCTTATAATTTACCCTAATATTTCACTTTTAGAAAATAGAAATTAAGTTGGGGTAGAGTAGGGTTCGAACCTCGGACCTCTGATCCGTGAGTCCGCAACACTAGCCACAGAACCACAACCCGATTGAAATATTGTAGTAAAACTTAGCAAAATATATTTTAATGATAATTTTATCAAAATCATTATTTAAATTTAGCTAGTACTCCAGGCAAAAATCCTGAAAAAGAAAATCGACAAGAGAATAGTCAGTCTCATGGTGTACTGGTTATTGCGTTTGTCAGGCATTAAATAAAAATAAAAATTGTAAAACAATACATATCGATTCACCGTACCGTATTTTATCATGCCGTGGTGTGAAATGAGCCGATCATGCGATATCACGCATTGGGCTCGTGGTTTGCACGTGCACAGCGGTCCAGTCTCCGTGAATGTATGGTAGGTAATTGATTAGTTGTGTCGTTTATCAATAAGAGGTTTTGTTTATCAATAAGAATTTTCCCGATTTAAAAAAAAAAAACTTTTCTTAACTCGATGATCAAATTGCTAGTACGTAAAGATGTATACCGCCAGGGAAAAAATATTTCAATATCATCTTCTTCTTCCTGGCTGTTTGTCCTATTTACTTGGGTGAGCCCCCCTAGTCTAATATGTCAATATCATTAGTGTATAAATCTGTAAATAAATTAGCACTTAGGACGCTACTTTAGTATTACTTAATTTGTCAGCATGCGTCGCACTCCCGAGTGTAAAAATTATCTAACATGATGTAATAACTTATATTTAAATATAAGTTATTAATTTAAAAATACTTGGTACACTGCCACTTATTTATTTGACCAATATTTGACCAATTAGTTGACTAATTAGTAAAATAATAACTTGTATGTAAATATAAGTTATTATATTATTACAATGGAATTCCATCAAGAATTGTCAATAAATAATTTAAATAAAAAAAGTATCTAACACTATTAAACATTTTAATATTTTCTTTAATGCAAAAAAAGTCATACATACATTGTAAAAGAACAAATAAAAGAAAATAAATAAATGAGCACAAATCGGTACACGATTACAACACCAGGGGTGATATTCCAATCGCTCTCGCGGCCGTTGAAAACACTTTTATCTCGCGTATTTTGTATAAGTGTTTTCTATGGCCGCGAGAGCGGTTCAGAATAGCACCGCAGGTTTACTAGTATGGAAAGGCTAGCTGTTCCTAGATATAGTAACAAATATGTTAAAAGGACACTGCAATACAGTATACTTAAAAATGTAGCATGTTACCGAATAATATTAATCATGGTGGATAAATAAGCCATCCACTACAGTACGAGACGGACTCTTCTTGACTTGTTTACCTATTTCAGGATTATTATCTGAGTAGCCATGAAGTATAAAACAATCGTCCAGGGTTCTGGTTCTATTTCACACACAGAACTGCATTCTTCCTCCTGCCCGGATACAAATGAAATCATAAATACGACATTTTATTACCGACTTCAAATCATTTCATTCATATTAAGTTACTTTGACTGTCTACGAGGAGTAAGTATCAACCCCTTTCCAGGACAGTCGAAACTACATAATTAATTATGTATTTTTTTCATTGCTTTTCTGATTTCTAGATTAGGTTATATAGGTACTTAGTACTTATGAAAAAAAAAAATGAGAGTTGCATTATTTTTTTACCTTGCTTGTAATGTACAAGGTTTATATTTACTTTAAAGGGATGGTTATTTATTAGTTAACTTCAAAAAAAAAAAAAAACTATAAAATTTACTTTAATAAAAAACTCAGTTCAGTTATTTAGTTGATATAATATGTAAGGATCGGTGGGATGTTTCGGCTGTGGCCTGTTTTAGGAGCTTCTCCGCATTTGCTCTAGTGACAAGGAAACCACAGAAAACTCGCCAGGAGAAGGCGGACTGTTGTCATTCGTCAACAGAACTTCCGATCCACTTGAAGAGTGTTCGGCATTTGGTGTCCTGCCATCATTAATACCTTTTATTGCCTTTACTATATCTATCATGTGTAATGTTACCTGTTTTGACAAGTTTTTATGTCTAATTACTATTTGAACATCGTGTAAATCCTTATTTAGACTTCTGCATCGCGCCTCTAGTTGCATTCTCTGTAAACTTAAAAAGGGGCAATGCATCAATAGATGGGAGACATCTTGGAGAGTAACATCATCGCATGGGCAAGTCTTGATCTCAGATATCTTGAATTCAATTCGATATTCAAGATATATGAAGTATTTAATGTTATTTCTGGACTGCAGTTCTAAATATTGTTCGTGTTGCTAATTTACAGTTTTTTCCATGTTAATTATTATGACTAACCACGGGGCACAGCCCTAAAATCCATAATACGGTTATGAAATGATAATTAACTATTCCCATTAATAGTTTTATTATTGATTATTTATTAGGAATAACAAATATCTGTATTCCTCGCGGTGTTTTTCTGTAAAGTGTAAAGTTTATTTTCTCTTCGTACAAACAAGCACATTTTTGATCCCTTGCCAAATTACGGTTGAATCGTACTTATATCAACATAATATAGCTAAAAAGTAATAAGCATCAAAACAGAGCAATAAAATGAGATAAATATGTTGATTTATAGGCGTGGCTTTTTAATTTGAAGATGCTAATAATAAGGGATATATTAATAATCACACTTTATAATTTAATTATATTTTCTACCATGAGTACAAGCTTTACATAATAGTATGTACATATGTATTAAAAATGTGTATCTGGGACGCCTGTTTTTTTTACATCAAAACAATGTTCAGATTTTTATTTTAATTCAAAAAAACATTTTTACGACGAACGTGAATTTCGATGGTTTATTCAAGCATAAAATAGCTTATTGTGATAATTTCTGCATTTTTAACTTCAAAACGGCAAAAAGTGGACTCCCGTGTTTTGTCCTCTGACGTACATAATTATTGTTGTGATACTCGATACATATATTTTAATTTTTTTTTTTGTTATATGAATATATTATAAAACGTAGGTTATTTTATTTTATTTTTACACCACAACAGGCCAGGAGGCCCAATACAGTTGTGAATTACATAACAGAACACCCAGGCTTGAGAAAAATCAAATTAAATTGTTGTGTTCTCATCGGGAATCGAACCCGGAACCTTCCACGTGTGAGTCAAGCGTCTTGAAACAAAAATTTTCCTAAGTTTAGTTAAGAATATTTTTTTCATAGGATTCATTGAATCACTAATAAACGTCAATAAATTACAACGATATATTACAATGCAACAATTAGTCAATTAAACTGAACAAACAAATAATTCAAATAAATGAACTAAAATCAATAAACGCGAATCTAATGCCAAGTTGTCTTGTCCTGCAAATATTCTTTGGCTCTAAAGTAGCTCTTTCCAAACAGCCAGGCCTGACAAAATCTTTGAAATTCTGTGTTGGCAAAGCCTGAATTTCAAGAGGTACCTTGTTGTAGAATCGTTCTGAATGCATTCTGAGGCAAACGAATTGTATTTTTTTTGCAAATAAAAACATAATATAATTAATGTAATTTAACAGTTCGCGTTCTAAAAAATAATACACCGCCATAACGTCCCGCTTATTTAGCTTCATGAGTTATCCCACTGTGCCCTTATCATTACATTAAGTGTTTTTTGTTAAATTTATTTTATCCGTTAAATAAGACACGACTTTTAATGCAAGTTAATTTAATGTGACTCATACCGGGCACGGAGTTAAAATGAGTTAAAAAAAAACAATCAGTCCCTATTTACCAATCTACATAGTGATTCAAAATGGCGCATGGCGTTGCACCGCGCCGCTTTGGGTTGTCTTGAGTCTGAAACTCGTAACTTTACCGACTCAAGTCTGGTAGACGTGCAAGAATTTTGATTACTCTGTCCGCCACGGAAATTGGTTCCTATTGCTATCCTTAGCTTGCTATTCGAGAGTACTTTTTATTGCATTACTTTTGCTACTCTTTGAGATCAAAATGAAATAAAAACGCGATTAGATTTATATATTGTATGGAATTGTATGGATTATTATAGAAGCTGTAGCGAGCGGTAATTTTTTTTATGGGTATGTAGTCTACAAAAAATGTTAATTAATTTGTACCTACATATATATATTATATTGAATCGGGTTGTGGTCCCATGGCTAGCGTCTCGGACTCACGGCTCAAAGGCCCGTGGTTCGAATCCCACTCTACCCCAACTTGATAACCATTTTCTAATAGTGAGTTATTTACATCTCGCTAAAAATGGCCCTCAAAATGAAATATTTGGGTAAATCATAAGAATGCAAATATATATTTTTTTTCAATTTAAAACAAAAGTACACAATATATAAGTAATATAATTATAAATGGCTATTTTTTCTATGGTTCTGTGAAAGTCAACCCAAACAAAAATTATTATTAACTTCGCGATAAACGTAGCTTTATTCTACACTATTTTAATACAACACGTACAAAAGTTTACTAAAAAATACCTCAACGACATTCAGCAGATATTTCCATTATAATTAAAATGTCAACACTGAGCACTGGCCGATTCCTTTTAAAATAGATAATGCCAAAAACGGCCACTTCGAACGCCACATGTCCTATGTGATACATAACATATCAATGGTATCCTATCAAAGAAAAATACTCAATACTAGTTTCCAAATAGATAATCTTCAAATAATATGTTTAATCTGCAAGCTTGCTTTAGTCTTAAAAAACCACGACTGAATTAAAGATGTAAAAAAAATGAGTATTTTGTAAAAATAAACGTTTGGGTTTTTACAATTTGCCCGAATATTTCAATTTTGGTAACCATTTTCAACGAGTTGTAAATAATTCACTATTTGAAAATTGGAATCATATTGTGGGAGAGCGGGGTGCGAACCTCGGACCTTTGATTCCTGAGTCCACGATACTAGCCACAAGACTACAAGGCGATTCTAAAATACTAAATAAAATACAGTGTCCTTTTTGTATGGAGAATAAGCTGAGGTAATCGACTAGTTGCATCGCTCACTGAGAATGAGCTAGGTGCTGGGCGCACTTTACAGATATTTTTATTTTGTAGGAATATTTAAACGGTGGTGGTGATTTATAAAAAACAACAATTATTTTATTTATTTTCCCATAAACATAGTTACTATGAAACATTATTATCGAAAGTAAAATATAATGGTAAGCTGTGCATAATCGCTTATGTGGACGATTTGCCCCTGATATATACATACTAAATTTATGTAGATAGGTGAGCAGTATGTGCATTATTAAGTTATTTTAGGCTTCCAAGAATTATGAAGATACAATGTCGAGCGAGTTTTGAGGAAAGTAAATCAACAAGTATCAAGGGCCCGCATACAATATATGTATTATTTATTTTCTTTAGATTTATTTAAAAAAATATAGTTATAGGTAGCTACTTTTTATCACAAAAGCCTATTTAAAATACGAAAGAGAAATAAGCAGATTTTAATTTGACAATGTACGAAGAGTAAAGTTTGACACCTAAAACAGCAGTGATAACGCCATCTAATAGCTAAGATTTGGAAATTCATTGTGGTTATGCGCATGCGTCAGACCTTTTGACGTTTAAGGTGACATAATGCGCATGCGCCGTAAGTTGCAATGGCAACACTTCGGAAGAAATGTTGCGACAGTGAAAAATAAATATTACCATATCTTCCTAAAAACACGTACCAACATTCCGGTAGAGCTGGCTTCGTAATACCGATGTAGATAGAGATATTAGATATGTAAGTTAAATATACCGTCTCAATACATATCGATGATGATAACGTTTGTAATCGCCCTCCTGGTTTTAGTTTTTTGATCCAATTTATTTGAAATATACAATTTTATATACAATATCACAGTAACGAGTTTTTTTTTAAATACCTTAGATTTCAGATAGATCGTTTTTGTTCCTTTTGTGTTCGCTTAGATACAATAAAAAACTCTTCGCCTTCGGGCCGATCATATGACCAATGTTCTTAAAGAATAATAGATAGCAAAGAATGCATTAGATATTATAATATAATGGAACACAAGGTGAAGTACATAGATAGGAGCGTTCAAATTTCTAAGAATAAAATCTAGAATAACTTAAATTCTTAATATTAGGTATAAAGTATTGACATATTCAATTAAAAAAAAAATAATAATAATAATAATGACTTATGAATCTTGATCAAAAATAAAGACCTTTATACATTTTATATGAAAATTTATTTTGCCTTGCACACAGCTCGGGAATTCTAGGTTTAAAACACAATGGGGCTTATTTATAAACCTGGTATAAAGTTACTGATTAGGCATGGTGGTAAAATAAGGATGGACCATCCTTAGTCTACCAGTATAATAAGGATGGTATTCCCATCCGTATTCTTCCATTATTTCTAGGCATAACTTTATGCAAGGCCCACAATGTTAATTATATTTCTACGCGAGCATTAAGAACAACTAGGTACTATGCTGCGACTCAAAGTAGACGAAGGTGAAATTTTGCCTAGAACTCTCTAAAATTGCTACTCTCTCTTTTTATTGGCTCCTTCAAATCTCTAGAGCCTTATCGCAGTTTAACTGTTATAAACAGTTTAACTGAACGCAAACAGCTAAAAAACTTAGAGAAAGGCGTTGAAGTAACAGAAGTTGCAGATTTGAAAATGATTATTATACTTTGGATGAAAGAGCGGCGTGCTTTTGCTATGGGTGGTTGACATTTGAGGATTTTTCAACACCGAATCACTTCTGCGCTAGGCCTTTTCATGACACGCAGACGATACAGATGAAGCTCGTCTTTGGCGACGACTATTTTGAACATGTTAAATACTTAGAACTAACAATAGACAGCCAATTGACATGGACAATTCATATCAACAATTTAATTAGCAAAGTGGCGAATTTATCGAGTCTATTTTTAAAAATCAAAAACTTTGTTCCAATAAAGGAAAAAAAAATGTATGAAGCCTATGTAAAAACTAAAATATGTTATATGCAACTACTATGGGGAACATGAAATCAAAATGACATAAACAGACTACAAAGACAGCAAAATAAAATATTAAAGTTAGTAAATGACCTTTCCTATCTAACAGCAACTAAAGAACTTTTTGAACAAACTAAACAATTAAATGTAACTGAACTCTTTAAACTAGAATCTTAAAAATTGATTCATAAATTAGCCCCTGATGTAATTGTAGACGAAGAATTAAAACTTGAAAAAAACTGTAATAAACATGAACACAATACGAGAATATCAGAAAAATATCATATACAATCTTTTAAAACGAGAAAAGGACAATCGAGACTTATAAACCATGGACTGAAATTATACAATAAACTACCAGACAAAACTAAACAAAAGACTCAGACAACCTTTACAAAAGATGTTAAAATATTATTATTAACAGTAGAATGTGAATTTTAAAAGTGAAAATATTTTGTTAAATGTATGTAACCCGTAAGGGTTTATCAATGAAATTTAAATATAAAAAATTACAGCTGCTTTCGAAGCCTTTTATCGGTCAACTCAATTTCGCATTTATTTTATTATAGGCTCGTAATTTATTCCGCAAATATTTTAACTTTTACATAATTTGCGTAGTGCCGCCGTCGCAGTGAGCAAAAATCGTCTTTTAAATATACCTCAACACGCAGAACAATTAAAAAATAAAAAAAACTTTCAACTGGCGGGAATCAAACTCTCTTGACCGACGCCAGTTGTACATTTGGCCGTCCAACCGAGTCCGCCATGTGCCGGCTTATGTAAAGAGAGCCAACATTATTGTTAGTCACGTAACATCTGTTACTCTGAAGACGAACTGCGCTAATGATTTGAATTACTTAGATTATTTAGAAACAGCCACCACCAATTGAACGTAGTTATGCAGAAAGCAGCCAGCCATATAAAAGTGACACTAAGATAATAATAGCACTTGCAGTGAAAAGAATGAATAACCGAATCTACACAACAGTTAATTTTTTTACTTTGAGAAATGATAAACAATACACACATTACATTTTTTTCATAGTACAAAAAAGGATATAATTATGTATTTGACAAGTTTCAATGATTTTTAAAGTTTGGCTGACCACACAACCTAAGGTGTACATTTTGCGGACAACAGCCAGCTCTAATAGTAAACCTATGATGTATGAGGTAACACTCATTTTCACGACATTTTCAGAACGTGATTATTACAGTGTTTTTGTACGAAGGCGGCCTGGTGGTTTTAGCAGAACATAGAATTGATCTTCCAGGGCCCCGATTACAATGAGAACCTCTGCAAAAAAACGTAGAGAGGATCTGCGGAGAGAACTCGGCGATAGGCTCTGGATAATGCCATCTGAAAGCGCAAATACCGCCCACAATTTGGACTTCCCTACGTGGGAAGTTCTCAATAGAAGGGTAGGGGTGTCTAGGTGCAAATACAACCAACGGAGGTGGGGTTTTCTGGAGGGATATGATATGAACTGCGATTGTGGAGAGTCGCAGGATGATCCTCATCTGCTGCGGTGTCCACAAACGCAGTTAACTTGTGATGATAGTGATTTGAGGATGGCCACTGACAAGGCGATATCTGTCGCTGCACACTGGAGGGGCAAGGTCTAAAGTCCGGACCCGATAAGTAAGTAAGTACAATGGGAAGTTAACATTTATCTTCAATTTTATCTACAAAGTAAAATTAAAATTTCTGTATGAAAAGCAAAATATGCCAACATTTTTTTCTTGTAAACATGTTCAATTAGAGGTAACCGACAAAGATACTTTAAATGTTCATGCAAATATACTCATTTTCGTACTCAATATCGGTTTTTCTTTAAAGACAGTCGAAGATAACTCTGTAACATTGTAATTGGGGCCCTGAACCAGATAACATAAATATCTCATTTTTCAAAATTGAGGGTTGGCTACTTTCTGCATAACTAAGTTCAATTGAGGCTTGTTAAGTCCCCTACCAATTTGAGTATGCACCCGAAAAAGCATCGTGGTACCCACAGACATAGATTCAAAAGTTTAATTCATTTAACTACGATGCATATATATATTAACAGACATTTTTTGTTGGCATTTTGTATCTTTATATATATTAAATAAAAAAATATTGAAACTATTGTATAAATTATATAATGTGTTTTGTTTTAGAGAGAACGAAATTTTTCAAACAAAGAATTAAAAAATATATAGTAAAGATATCTTCTTTGCCCAACTCGTCGATAAAATCTTAACATAACAAAATATTTTTTTAATTATAAGTCATACGTAATACTAATTCTAAAAACTTAACTAAGAAATAAATAAAATAAAGTAATATGGGTGATAGGTACGAATGTGAGATCAAATAAAATTCTAATATAATGACGAAGTTCAGTTACTTATTCTAACTAAGCCATTTAAAAAAAATAAAAAATTATCGTATTATTAGCGCTATTATTATTTAAAGTTTTGTAATTTTGAAATTACTCTCTCTTCAATGAGCTCTGCTGATTGGTGGATTGGCTTCCCGTAAACCGAAAATCTATCACAACACTCTTAGCATTGGTAGATTTGGAAGAGCTAGTGACATCGTTCAAAGTAGTCGGTTTTAATTTAAATTGTTAATATTATTTTTTTAACACATTTTAAAAAAACTTCGCCGTACAATTCCATGCTTTAATTTTTACTTTCCGTAAGAAAACATTTTGTACATCCAATTTCCCGTAGCACTAAACTTTCTTATTGCATCGCTGTAATATCTGTACACAAAGTCAATTAAATTTGGAGCAGCTACGAGTAAAGGATAAACGAGTTTTAAACATTTTTATTTTGGGCAATGAATTATTAAAAAAATGAACTTGTCGTGTTGACTTTACGGGACAATTGATTGAAATACGCTATACGTATTATATAATATAATTTCTGAACAGGACAACAAAATGTGACGAGAAAATGACGTGACTCTATTTGTATTGGTATCTCCATTGTTGTGAATAAGAAGTAATTAAGGTACATTCTTAATACCATGCCCGACAAAAATATACACGCCTTTTATCTTGACATTATTTCAATGTTCATAATACATATTATTATTTTAATTGCATTCATTCGCTGAATCGTTTTCAGTGTTTCTGCTGGAGAAAAATCGGAATACTCAACACAAATAACACGGATTAGCGAGAGATTCTTCGAAAAGGAGTGACATGATGTTTTTAACTCGGCGTATGTTTTTGTGGGTATGTATTATGAAGGCGTAGGTAGGTACGGGTGTGAACGCATGCTCGTTTAGATTTAAATTTAGCCGACATGAATATTTTGCAATGTCAAGTTCAATGAAAACACACGATGGTACTCGGACGATCCTTGTAGTTAGGCAGGCGGCGGGCGGGGGGCGGCGGACGGGGCCACAAGATACTTTCACTTTTGAAAAAAAAAACGTATACGGTTTTTTAAAAAACGAAATTCATCACCATTCCCTTTTTATGGTGCATAGGGCACTGCATTGGTACACCAATCGTAATCTTGAACATTTTTGGTACATGAAGGTAAGATGTATTACGCTTCAGATCAGTATTACGCTGCAGGTACCAACCAGTCCAGGGACTATGAAATATTCTGGTGTAAAAACACCTTTTAAATAAATGTCTCATATAAAACATGTCGGGAATCGAATCCGAGATATCTTGCATGGTAGGCAAACGCGCAAACATTATACCACGAGACGGACAAAAAACAAAAATTATAAATTATCACAAAAAAAAACAAAATTACGTACGTGTATTTACAACACTTATGTACATTATATTATTCGAAATATTATTTATAATATCTTCAATGTTTCGAGTATGTCCAAATGTTTGTTGAGCACAAAAAAAAACATATTTAAAGCCTCTGATTAACATTCAAAGTACTTAAAAAGGACCACGCTACATTGCATACATTCTTTGACTTTTTTCTACATATTTTTTCAGTATCATACAGTTTGTTGTAAGATTTTCAGATTTCTTAATATTTTTATCATTTTTAAGATTTCCATATTTAAATCATCGTTATAGATATAAAAAAAACTAGCGGATCCGACAGACGCTGTCCTGCCCGAACGTTGGCTTGCCTGCTTTTAGCTTGAAAAAATACTTTTCATTGGTAAGTAAGGTAAGGTACCTGGGTATTTGTTTATGATTGAAATCCAAAACTAAAAATTATGAATATTCAAATATTGAATTTAAGTAGGTACCTAGGTACTTGTTTATGGATGAGTTCCAAAACATAAAATAATTTATTTTTAACTATAAAACCCTGTTTGAAAATGCCAAACTCGGCTCTTCTCCCCAACAGGGGTGCACTTTATCCATGAATGCTATTTTCGAAAATGTATTAAATGTCAGTAAATATAAATGGGAAGAAATCATATGGAATGTTGGGAAAGAATCTGATTTAGATTCATAAAAAGCAAATATTGTTTGTAAACATTCAAAAACAAACTTTTTTAAACACAAAAAAACAACATCCTTCCATTTTTTTATACATGATTACAAAAAAGATTTATGCTTCTAACTTTTTTTTTACAAATTTGATTGAAAATTTTAATATCTACGAACACGCGCAGTGCAAAGATCTACATTTCGCTGAAAACCGCACGTAAATTGGTTGAGCCGTTTAGGAGGAGTTCAGCGACATCATACGAACAGAAGAATTATATACATTTAATAAAAGATAATGAATTCTGCCTACCTCAGAACAGGTATTTACTATACCTAGTGAGGATAGACAGTATCTAATATGTTTACATTTATTTTTATTTTATTAAAATTTAATTTTACATAATTATACAACATCTAATATAACTTAATTCAACCCTTTTTCACTGTTTTGCACGCCGTTTTTTAGCATCGAACTGAACTGATTATTTAAATCTGAGATCCAGGTATCACTACCTAAGGACTTCAAGAAGCTAAAGTCTAAACTTACTCTTAAGTCTGCATAAAGTCATGTCTGAGATGTCGTAATGTTTTCAACCTAATTTAGATTCACGCGCTTCCAAAAATAAGTTATAAATAGTTTGTGTTCAAAACAACACATTTATTAATCGTTGTGTGTGGAAAAGTGGAAAAAGAGTCATAAAAATCTTTAACGCTCGGCTAGTTTGTTAAATATTCAAAGTTTTTCTATTTTGACTGCAATTTCGATGAGAATTGAAGAGTATTCTGATGTTGATTTTTATATATTAATAAAATAATAATTTAAATTGTGTGTTCCTACAAAGTTCAATTCGTGTTATTCAAATTCCTATATAAAACACACAAGGTCCAATACAATCCACACCTTTAAGATGCAATTAATTTATGTAAGTAAATTAAATAACTCAATTTGTATGCTATTAACATCACTGACGCATACTTTATTAATAGAACCGTTGCTCCTATACTAGCTACATCTACAAGACATAGAAAATATTGCGTCGCCATCATTGACATATTAATATATAGACGCGCCCCATAGAGTAAAATATTTTTAAAAGTAGTGACACAAAAACGTACCTAAAGTTACTAAGTTAATTTATTTATACCAAGGCTGCATTCAACGATCATGCATATGGTATCAAAAATTGGAGGATAATAATTTTTGGTATATAAAGAAGTTGGTATTTTAAAGTTAACAATCAACATTAATTTTTGGTGGATCCTAATCAGATCCTACTCTTAAATTCCTTATAATTTCGACCAACTTATTTCTCTTCACTGGATTTTGGGGAATGCAAAAATAATATTAACTCAAGTATATTTTTAAAAAGTATTTATATCAGTGCATCCATGTAACTGGGAAGAGCTTCGCAATTGCGCCGCCCGGCGTAGTTTGACGTTTACAAATAATAATATGTATATTTAAATATTAATTGTTTTAAGTTTTCTTAATTACTCGTGAACAAATATTTACCAATAAAAAGTTACACAATTTATTTTATAATGTTTATCCAAAAGGTTTTTACATGCTTTCATGACACAAGCAGGCATTTTGGTTTCGATTCCAAAAGTCACGCCTGGCCGGCGACGGCCGTCTAAAAACGACTAAATACGCTTAGGGCATGGCTAAGCGTTTGGGTATGATCATTTTTGAGAACTCAGGGCATGTCTATGTGTATGGAGATGTACATTACTTTTGGATATTTCGTTACCATGGATACAATAAATCGATATAATACTCAAAATAGCTCATTTTGAGTAACCTGCACTTATTTTATTTATTTGTTCTTTTACAATTTATGTATGACTTTTTTACATTAATGACAGTGTTCCCTAGTCAAATTTGACGGATTTTTTTAATTGAAATTTGGAAAGGGAGTGTTTCTTTATCATCTTGCATCATTAACTCAAAATTTTAAGATTTTGAGTTATTATCTAGAAAAAAGTATGTTAGTAAAGATTTATCGCTAAGAATTGTTTTGCAATCCTTATTAAACGCATATATTTAATAGTGATTTGTTAAAGTAATAGACTGTAAAGATGTTTTCACCGATTCGATTATCTGGGGATTTAATTTACCGCGGGATGTGCCCGACAACACAATATTTTGGTTATATCTCAGCGGATATTTCTGACCGTGGATAGGGACAGGTTGGCACAAAGCCAGCCCAGCTTCGGTTGGACCGAACGCAGTTATATAATAGTTCTAGGGGAATTTTGGGAAATCTCTTACGCCATAACTCCTACGCTTCCTCCGGACAATACACGCCTTCGCCCAGTTGGTGGGAAAATTAACAGAAAAGCAAGCATCTGAAATGAGAATAATCCGCTTGAAGACTTTTTCTCAGCAGGAAATGCAAATTAACCAAAACATAGCCACTTCGTTCCTTAATCTAAATCTATACTCATATAATAAATGCGAAAGTGTTTTTGTTTGTTTGCTTTTGTGTCCTTTACGTCTCAACGGAGCGACCGATCAACTTGATTTTTTGCACAGGGATAGCGATAGATAGAGAGATCGGATAAAATATAGCGTACCTACTCATTTTACATCTTGAAAATAATAAAAAAATACACAAAAAAAATGACGAAATTTATTTTTATTTATTTATTTACTTATAAACAGTTTACTACACATATTTTAAGGCGCAAGTCCCAACTCCATGTGATCAAAAGTCCTGTGTTGAGTTGGTTACGAATAATTAGTTAACACAGACGTATGAGTATATGACCACAAATATTATATAGGATCGGAAACATAATAATAATTTAAGAAAATAAATATATGGCACATAGCAAACAGCGAACTCAAACATTTGGTTAACATTTCATGAAAAAAAAGGTGGTCATATATTTAGAACATCATCAAGAAGTTTTCCACTCAAATCCCTCGATATGGTAACAATGATATATTATTTAAGCATTATTTAGCTGGGCAAAGTGTACAAAAAATGTATGTATGATAAAAAGTATTAAAAAAAAAGAGTATCAAATGACATTATGCTTCATCGATATAAAGATACAGTACTTAATAAAAGTAGGTAGACACATCAACAATGTTTGAGTATGTCCAAATGCTTGCAGACTGGCTGGATTTCCTCCCTAGAGAGCTATTCATATTTAAATTTATTGCAACAGAGAGGGAAAACATTGTTGAGAAGGGAATATGGAAGTCTAGGCATTTACAGGGCTTATGACCTGTCACTGGCTGGTTTAAGTGGCCACTTTACACACTGTGTAACTAGCCTAGACTTCCATATTCCCTGCTCAATAATTTTTTCCCTCTCTGTTGCAATAAATTTCAAGGTAGATACATGATTGAATGTGTTCAAAATTTATAACGGTTTGAGGGGAAAAAACTAATTTTACAGTAGATATTATTTTAGTGCAGATAAACAAAACTGAAAAAGTCAGAGAGATTTTTATAGCATTTGAATCATTTTTTAGATTTTATCGCCGTTAGAATTTTTACTCTAAATACGGACAATGGATAACGAACATGTCAATTTCTCCATACTCGTTTCCGAGTCGGTGTAGTCTGACGATTGGAGAATTTACAAAGTAATTCCGATATTTCATCGGCCTCGTCGTGTAAAGGTCAGCGCGTTTGCCTGCCATGCAAGAGATCTCGGGTTCGATTCCTGACATGGTGGGTATGAAATATTTATTTAAAAGGGTGATTTCACACTAGAATATTTCATAGTCCCTGGACTGGTACCTGAAACGTAAGACTGATCATCTAACCTTCATGTGGCAAAAAAGTGATCAAGATACGCTGCGATCGGTGTACAACTGCAATGCCCCATGCACCATTAGTGCGGAAAAGGGAATGATAATGATAATTCTGATAATAATGATTATGAAATGAACTGTTACATTCATTATATTATGACTCATTTGATGTATGCACTCGTATGATCGAGAATCGTGCATCAATCGGCTGTATACTTCACTGGCCTTCGAATCCTCACATCCTTAATCATTATGTTAAAATATCTGAATTGCATTGGGTTCTAGGAACAATCAGATCAAAACTAACAATCGATCCATCGACGCCGACGCGGGGAGATTGATTTAACATAATATACGAGTATACATACAAACGTTATGAATGTATTTGTTTTGTTCACTGATCATCAACTTGGCTTTATTGAATCGGTATCAGTGTGATGAATGACTTCCTCTGCTGATCCTTCCTTGCCCTACCTTTCCACGCATTCATAAACCAAGATTGCATATTTTGGCTTACTTCATATCAGATATCATTTATACAAACAACCATTGCATGGTGATTAAATTTAGTACTAGTTTTATTAAATACTTGTTTTGGAATTTTTCGTAGAAGATTTGTGTGCCTCCTTTAATAAGCTGTATCATAGAATACTCGGTTTATTTTTGTTAAAAACTGGACAAGATGAATTTTGGAAATGGGCGACTCATTTAACTTCTAGTAAAATCATACAATAAAAACGCCATTGATTTTTTTATTTTTTTTTTATAACAAATAAATAATACTCTTTCTAATACCCTTAGACTCTTTGTCTCTTCTTCTAAAGTATACATAATTCCACATTTCTCATCCTTTAGTATATAACAAATGCAGCAGCAAGGCTTATTGCGTGATTAAAAAAATAATTTCTCACATCTCACATCTTCGTGATTTGCACTGGTTAAAAAGCTCAGAGATAATAAAATACAAGCCTTGCTGGGGCCTTATGCTGGACTCATTCGTCTTTAGAATCGTATGCGACTTCCGTAATTCGACGAGTGACAGTATTCTTGAAATACCCATATGAATGCAGTCGATTGAAAACCAATCGACTTTATCTCGAGTACTCGACATCGAAAATCGAATGCGACATCGTAACTTCAGCAGTCAAACTTCCTTCTTGTAAAACGCTCGGTATTCATGTTTGAATGTCGAGTAGATATTTTTATTTTTATCTCCCCTTCAATAATAGATATTATTTTTAATTAATTAGGTTTTTTATGCATGTATCTGTTGATATATACTTAATTTCTTTAATACAATTTTTGACCAACCCTTCTTTTGACCATTCCGTTTTTTGGTTGGCTGGAAGATATAGCTTATTATTGTACTAGAAGATTTAAAAAAAAAAAAATAATAATAATACATTTTATTTGTATAAATACCTCACTGGGGAATGTATAGTTATGCCAAAAAATTAACATTTTTATTTTATTAACACAACAGAGATGAAGAACATTTAAGAGAAGGTAATATAGAAGTCTAGGCATCTACAGGTCTTATGAGTTTTTAAGTGGCCACTTTACACACATAGTAACATTCACCATTTTGCCTATATTTGAACATCTCTATTCCTTCAATTCTTTCATCTGTTGATGTTTGTGAAGTGAAAGAGCTTTTTTATTTTATGTAAAATCACAAACTTCTTATAAAACTATTTTTTTCTTTAGTGGTTAAGTTTTTATTTTTCTGTTAGATTATTCGCACTGACAAAATCCATTCAGTTTGATGCTGACAACCACATAAAATACAACATACACCCTCCTAAATATCCTGGATGAAGATCTTGTCGTCCTTTTTCCGCGGGAGCTGCAACCAATGTTCACTTTCATTTCAAGGTCTTCTCGGAGTTCGTGGCCCTCGTCCCCAAGTGTAGTGTGATTGTTTGCAATTCAGGACCAGTCCTCAAAGTTGAGCAACCAACTCGCTGAAATCTGAAAGAATGTGTTAGAGTTTGTCAAACGTTTTGACCTAGTGGTGGTTTTTATTGCCTCGGGAACGAGACGTAACATGATGCTTTATTATTTTACCAGCTCACATTTTGCAAACGCACATGCATAAATATGCATGTGTGGAGTAGAATACTTTTCTTGGATTTTGAAAGCAATAAGGAGTTCACTGTAATTTTATAATTTTTCACTGTAATTTTACGATTTTATAAAATTTTGTAATTTTGAAATTATTCCACCCATGACGTTACGAGTTTAAGTCGGTGAGTTTTTCCGACTTCTAAAAAGAGATCCCCGTATCTTTTAAAACACACTAAACGTTGGAAAACATGGGTAGGTACCTGGAAAATGCAAACATTCACAACACAACTATAATTGATTGGTTATTTTTCACATGAAACTGTAACGTTATAGTCCTTAAAATATAGCTTGATTAGAATGACAGCTGTCAAACTAATTTTATTAGTGATATGAAATTACTGATCACTGATTTATTCGATTTTATCAGTTATTTCATGCAATCATGAAACTTTGTTTCTGAAAATTGAAATAAAAAACGAAAAAACAAGCCTATTATAGTGTGTTTAACATAATTGTTCTACAAAAAATGAGACATTTATACTTTTTTCATGAACAACATCAAACAAATAATTTTTTTATTCGACCAATTTGTCCCATCTCTAACGTTTTTGTAAAATGATGTAACCTTGTAAGAACGTCGTTAATAATGAGGTTTATTTTATTTTTTTAGTTTTAAAGCTGATTTTAAATATTATTGTTGATTTATGTTTCAAGCATTGTAATAAAAAAATAAATTAACACGCCAGATACAAATGATTTTTTGTGTGTCAATATAAATAACTCCTTTGACGTTACTACAAAGTTATGTCGTCACTTTTTCTGACAACTGTCATTCTAATCATGTTACATTTTTTATTTTTTATTTATTAATAAAACATATAAGACATGAATATCATGATATTATATTCCCAGGAGTTGTACGAGAAAACTCATTTGGGACGGTACATAAAAAGAATAGTACATTTCTTGTAACAATACATAGTATACATTTAAACAATAAAAATTTAAACAAATTTTAGCAATCTATGAACTTAATATTAAAAAAGGAAAGAAAACATTTAAACAATCTGTGAACTTAATATTAAAGAAGAAAATAAAAACATTCAAACAATCTGTGAACTTAATATTAAAAAAGAAAAGAAAAACATTTAAACATTCTGTGAAATTAATATTAAAAAAGAAAATAAAAACATTTAAACATTCTGTGAACTTAATATTAAAAAAAGAAAAGAAAAACATTTAGACCTAAAACATAATATATAGACTATTCACAGAAACGGAGCTAAAAACTATCACTTTCAAGAAGATTCAAGAAATAGGTCTTCATTTCTGGTCTTTGAGATTTACCACTCGACATTTCATTTTTAAGGTCATCAGGCAGTTTATTAAATTGTATACGACCAATGTATTCCAGAGACCTTTTGCCGAACTTCGTGGAACAAAATAAGAAGTATAGTTCATTTTTTTAATGTTTTTCATACATTTTCGAGAAACTTCGTAGAACATTAAATGATCTTATTTTTACCGCGTGTGAGAAAAAAAAATCTCCCGCAGCACTGAACTTCTTCTCTGGAATTCCAATTCTGTGCCATATGCACCATTTTGTGCGGATAGGGAAATGATAAATATTTAAAGCATTCACTTTAACAAATGTTAGTAAATATTTGTACACAACCACATACCGACTGTCCTATCTCTACCGGTTTCGAGACAAACCCGTCTCTTCGTGACGTTGGTGTTAGCTTCTAAAAGCATGTGATTATATGCACCAGCATAGGGCACTGAATGAGAATTCCAATGAGGAACTTTAGTGGTACAGAAAATTATATATAAAAAGGTGAGCATTAAATTATACGGTGAAGTCACTGGAAATTGTATAAAAAAAAATATTTAAATATGTGTTAATAAAAACGAACTACTTTACGACCTAAAAAAAAAAAAATGAAAAAATAAAATGACTTTGAGGGGTAAAGTTAAAAAAAAAGCTTTGTGCACATTAAAGGTTCTGGTCAACAGCTGTTTATAATACCGAATCAATTGTGTGTTGTGATAGATTTCCGGTTTCCGAGAAGTCACGTTTTGCGTGTTTTAATTCGTACGGGGATTCTCTTTTGAAACGTCAGCTCTACTCATCAGAACATAAATACAAAAGAATTTGGCTTAGTTTGATAGTCTAAACAAACAAAAAAAGGTAGGTAGGTATATTGATCGTTTTTGTTACATTAAAGGTAAGGTGATCAGTCTTATTCTTCGGGTTTCAGTGTAGAACCACGTTTAAAGGCAAAAATTATTTTTTTATTTGCACCACAACAGGCCAGAACGCCCAATTACAGTGGTGGGTTGCAGCACAGAACACCTATGCTTGAGAAATTCACGTTCGGAACCTTCCGTGTGAGTTAAGCGTCTTAACCATTTAACTACTGGGGCCGCCATTTCACGTCCATCCCATCAGGAATCGAACCTAGGACCTAAAGCACGGTAAGCGAACCTGCCAACCACTACAGTACGAGGTGCACATATCTCTACTAGATTTCCCTTTTCAGGATTTTTACTCGAGAGATGTCATCGAGCCAGTAGTCTATTCTGGTTTTATTTCACATGCAGAATTAATATTCATCCGTCCAGACACACAATAAACAGCTTAAAATATGGATAACATTTTAATTGAATTTGACATTTTAGCATTTCTTGAGCTTGACGATGTTTGTAATACTTCAGACCGCCAGACACATCAATGCGCGGTAAAAATTAGACCATTAAATAATTGTATATGATAAAGTTTCTTGAAAACGTCCGAAAATTTTTTTTAAAAATAAAAACGCACTACTTTGAACGACGTCACTGGTTCTTATGAACCAACCAATGATATGAGTGCTGTGATGGATATCTGATTTGCTGGCCTTAACCGAACCAACCGGAAAAACTGACAGAGAAGAACCTCTCGGTCACACGCGGAGTTATTTCAGAAATACAAAACTTTAAAAAATCAAAGCGCTGATAATACGATATATAAAAATAAAAAATATATTTGTTTGACTTAATTATTGTTATGAAAATAAAACTTGGTTACGAGTGTTACACAATTTATATTATTTTACAAGAACACGACTACAGTTTTAGGAGAGCACTCCTCTCATCGACGGATGATATAAAACTAATATAGTAAACACAGAATATTGTTCACGATGTCATAGAATTAAAACAAAAAATAAACTAATTGATCAGTGAAACCTAAAGCAGGGGGGTTTATTCCACTTATCTAAGGTGTTAGCATATATGCATATGGATAGTTATAGGTATGAAAACATGATCAATATAATGAAGTGTTACGAAGTGAATGCCGATTCAATTAACAATATTCTTTGTTCTTAGTTTAATAGTCTATTAATCTTAGAGTAATAATGCGACAACTTATAGAGAAGCCCTATCACTATGTTTCATAGAACGCAAGCGATGTTGGCTAGCAACAAATTGGCGGCAATTTTATTTCTTTGACAACATAGGCATAACGGTTCTATCGGATGCTTTGGTCGCTGTGCTTGGCTTTGTTTGTAAATAACTTGGATATTTACGTAATAATAAATAAAAATCAACTATGCTGAATTGCAGTATGTTTGGCTGCAGCAGTAGGAGCGTAAAATGTGTTAAATGAGTTAATTTTCACAGGTAATTGATTTCGAATATTTTCCCGTGATTTACATTGGTTTTTGGCATTTATTGTCCCAACACGTGTATTATATTGCTTACAACCTTTCCTTATATCAACATATTTACTTCAAATACTATTTTTTCTCAATTTAGGGGATACATTTGTGAATCAAAGTATGTTTACTGTTGATAATGACAGTTGATTACGGGAAATATGTCGGGGCCGCACAAGGCATCCATATAAAGTTTGAGTCTTTATCGAGTAGAGGTCGATTAAAATTTTACTCGAAAATAGCAAAGTTAACCTTGAAATCGCATATAAAATGACGTGTCCATATTTCAGGCCGCTAGGATTCGCCGTTTCGGAGATGTGACGGACACACAAACAAACTCAACACAGGACTTTGGTTCCATGGAGTTGGGATTTATGTCTCAATAAATGTAACATAAGTATTTTGTGAATAAAATGAATAAATAAATAAACACACGTGTATTTTCAGTTTTATAAAATAAATATAGGCGAATTATGGAAAAATAAATTGGAATAACCCTGCAATAATAAATACACAGGTACATATTCAAAAACATTAACAATGCAAATTAATATCCATTCGGCAATTCTCGACGAGTACGGACCATTGTTTTGCTGTGAACTGTAGCTGACTTAATACCCAATAGTCATAGAATGGTTATCTTACGTTTGGGCTCCTCTATAGCTTGGTGCATTATTACTCTGAGCTATTAACTAATAAAAAAAAGACACTAAACTTCTTCATTTGAATTTATTGCTTAAAAGAGACCTTGACTTGAATTCGTCATTTTACGAAACAAGTGGAAATACAAACTCACTATTTTAATACAACGACTTTTTTTTGAACCGCCGCCGCCGTATCGCTCACCATCAACTCGCGGTGAATCACCACATTGGTATGTATTTTAAAGTAAAGTTAAACTCGGTACAGCATCACTTCATACATTGTGGGATATTTGGTCCCCTCAGATCATTGGCCCTAACTGCATTCCTCACCCATACCAGCTTTACATTACTACATTCAGAAATTATATTACATACAGAACAGATATACACATTACAGATGGGAATATACATATTCGTCAAGTATTAAATACATTCCTGCGTACAGAGTGTTACACATTCTACATAATATAACAGAAGCTCCCGAACATAATGTCGTCAGTACGCTGATAAAACCCTCTAAATGTCAAAAATTTATTTTTAAGAAAACAAGTTAAAAATGCAGTTATTTGTAATTTTTTTTCAAGCTATCAACTCATAAAATCCTCTAAATCCTCTGAGGTTTAGTTTCAAAGTTAACATGTATAAAAACCCACCAAAAGTACTTTTTTGTAAATGTGTTCCGGTGAAAACCGTCAATTTCATTTACCAGATATTTTTTTTGAAAATCTTATCTATTGAAACAATTTAAATGAATTGAAATGGTTTCACGAGTAAGTATCATATCCAAAATATGAGAATAAGGAAGACGGGAATAGACCTTTTTAAGTTAAACAATCAAATAGATTTTTCTCCGTTTACGCATTTCGAGGTTTTAAAGAGTTCAAACCAAAGAAAGGATTAGACGATTAAGATATTTAGCACAAACTAAAGGTACTGTCTCCTGCCCACATTCGTTTACTACGGAGCGTGGGCTTGCTTCGTCGCTGCATTACGTCAAATTTCAAAACTGATGTGATTTTTTGTCTGCATTTTTCAATTATGATTTTGTAAAAATATGTGTCGATTAAAAACATAGATACAAGTAATTTTGCCTCATTAATATATGATTCATTCCACCCGATCATTTTTTAATTACTTGTTTTATTACATCCTTTCTAAATCACAGTTAATTTTCATTTATTTAATTTATTTATTAGAAAAGCCTTTGGTCCTGCTATAGGTGCCAATCAAGTTGTGGTCCCTAATGTAAGTAATTTATGTATTAATCAAAGTAGAGTTTGGAATTTTGAACAAAAACGTAATTATTATAAAAATCTAGTTAAATTATTATGAAAGCGCGAGGACTATACGTTAACTACCCTCAATTTTTTGACACAATAAATGTAAAGCATATTACATTCTTCTTTTCCACATCCGCTTCTAAGTCCTAAGTGGAGCATGTGGATATCACCAAACCCCTCGCTCTCTAGGAGTCTCTACGCTAGCCAGCACTCTCGCCTTATCCCACGTCAATCCCGAGTGCCTTATTCCGCCGAATAAAGCCGAAAGATCGTCATCGACTGTCTTCCAGGGTCCCGATTACAATGGCAAGTTAACAATTATCTTCAATTTTATCTACAAAGTAAAATTAAGTTTTCTGTGTGAAAAATAGAATATGCAAATATTTTTTTCTTTAAACATGTTCAATTACATGTTACCGATGAAGATATAAAAAAAAACAGTACGAATATACACAATTTTGTACATTAATTTCTATTTTACTTTATAGACAGTCGAAGATAACTCTGTTAACTTTTCATTGTAATTGGGGCCCGGGACGGCGCTAGCCCGTAGATGGGGGCAGCTTGGGTTAAGGCTCTCCCGAGGAATCCGCAGCACGTGTCCGAAAAAGTCCGAGTGAGGTGGGCGATTAAGGACCTCGCAGAAATATTTTTTCTAGATGTCACACTCCCGGGGATGATGTCTTGTCAGATATTTGGCGTGTGATTTTAAATAGTGTTTTTAGAGTAATTTCTGCGAGATGCCCCTTCTGCTGCGTTTATTTGCGAATGGATGCGTCGTTTGTCCCTGCGAGCAGATCTCTCGACAGTTTTGCCTTGGTTTCAGTAATTATTTCTAAGAACAACAATTCGATCGGAGTCTGTTTCACCGTCTCTCACCGATTTTAGTTTTGCTCGCTTTTCGATTTCATTCCAAGTGTCATTTGACATCCACCGCGGACAAACGCTCTCCGTTACTTCTAAAATCGTCTTTGCGGACAACATTATTGATGTTTTGAGTTTCTGGCACTGTCTCTTATTGTATTCCGTTGAGGTTAAGGAGATGTAACTATCGTTGATATTCTCTACATTTTCTCGTATATGGCTGTTAAAACTTTGTATACTGGCGGGAATTTTCAGCTCATCTACGTCGATGGGTTTTGATGTATTTGGTTTATCTATGCGGTGGAGCTTGAACTGGATTTTCCAACAAGCAGCTCGTGTTTGCTGTATATGTCAAGCATTTTCCGTTTGTGTATCGAGCTGTAGAGTACTAGGTCAATTCGTGTTTTTTTTGGCAAAGCATATTATCGGTATAAAAAAACAAATATGTGATATAAAATTGCTTGAATATTGAAAGTTTATTTACAAAACAAAGGTTTATTTTCTTATAAATTTGTTTTTGGGAGAAATTAAAAAGTAACACGAGATCTATCGCAATTGTAAAAATGTTTAAACATCGACAGACTGATAAGTTCAATCAATGTGGCAAATTAGATGACAAAATAACAATTGAACTATCAGGCTTTAGAAAGATCACAAAAAAGCTTTCTTAGCGGGAATCGAACTCAGAATTCCTTTTCTTGACGAGTGCGTCTGTTTCTTAGCTAATCAATTACTGGTGGAATGATTAAGCCGCCAAATAACTTATTTCAGCTCTTTTTTTTAAAGGTTTGAAAACATGAATTAATTGATGATACTTTGAATTTGAATTTCCTTCCCACGAGCTCCATTATCGTTATTACACATGAGTCCAACTATTCCAGTCAGTGAGAGTAGGTTTATTAATGATAAAAATGGCAAATGCAATACTCAGCCGTTTCTAATGACTCACTGAGCGAAACTGGTTCGGCAAATTTATTCCTATTGCCCACTCGACCAGACGGTATTTCCTGTCCTAACTCCTAATAAAACCGGTGCCCGTGGGGATTCTTTATTTTCCATTGACCATAGAGTTATTACTCTCCTCACCGTTTACAGACTGTCAAAATAATATTAAAAAATAATAATTATTAATTTAACAGATTAACATTTCAATTATATACTATTTTTATGAAAACTTTTCAGTATTCGAGTTTCTGAGTGACTGATAAAATGTAGAGTATTAAAGAAAAAAAAGTACACTGGTTTTTGAAAATTATTTCTCGGAGAACGTCACATAAGAAACATAACAATTTTTAGGTTTTTTTTATTTATTTTGTTAAAAGAAATGCTATTTTTTGACAATTCTTAATAAATAATATGTAATAAGAATAGGGAAATATCATGTTTTTTTACGATTTCGACTTAATAAATAAAAAAAATTACTACTAATAAGTAGCATACAAAATATTTTTATAATTTCGAATTCCCGCAAAAACGGTTATTGCATTGGCCACGCCCCGACTACGCAACGGTTCATGTTAATTTTGAACTTTGTTTGTAACCGTTTAAATTTTTACAGAACATCTTCACGGATCTTGACGTAACAATTATCAGTGCCAAACATATCGTGTTTTTCTAGGGACATTTTTTATAAATAATTCTCTTAAGTTATGTATGAAAACATTTCTCCACAATACACATATTAATTTTGAAATTGCAATTAATTTTTCTAAATCTATTTCATGTATTTTTATCGGTATTCGTAATATGTGGTATTTCCCTATTGTTTACTATTAAGTACTTTTTTGACAAATCATATTCGATGACTATTTTTCCCTTTGGTTTTCCTGTTATAAATATTTTGTTTACTTTGTTCATTCGGGCATTTTTTTTTGTCCATTACGATATTGTCAAGTCAAAACAGCAAAACATTGCATACTACCATCGATATTGAAATATAGAAATAATTATGTTTATTTTTTCTACTGACATTTCTTGGTGGAACTGCATTTTAATTATAATAATAAAAATACGTTTATAGTTTTATTCCTCTTTTATTTATAAAATTGGAATAAAACTATATACGTATTTTTATTATTATAACTATGTTTGTTTTATTATTATTTGCATATTTTAAGGATGGAAGAAGCGGGGGCAGTGGCGGCGGTGCAGGGTAATTTAATTTTTATTTACATTTTTGTTTAGTTTATTTTCTACCTTCTGTCTTACATTTGAAATATATTTATTTTAATTATGGTTTAAATTGAAGTGTTTGAATATATTTATTATCATTACAGTTACGACTAAAAATATGAACAAACGAATATATGCATATTTTATTATTGCATTCTCTAAATTTGGTTAATATTGTTTTAAAATAAAGTTTTATTTGTTTTTATGTAAAATCCCTGCACCATCCAGAAAGGGAGTACCAATACCTACTAGAGTTGTAAGTGTTTAAAATATTTGTAATTAAAAACAACTGTATCAATTTCTTTTTTTTTTATTGCAATTGCCAAATTCGCGATTAATGTTCTGTTTAGTATTTACTTCTAACAAAAAACGAATTAAACCGGCCACGCGCTGTAAAAAATAGTTATTTATTTTTGATTTATTTAATATTTACTACTATGTTTTATCTAAGATTCTAAGGTTATTAAGATCATCTATAATTTACTCTCAGAATTTGCGGTGTACCTCTTCAATAATATATAATATCGTGAAATTGTAGACCGTTTCATGGCGTTTATAAATATAGAAAATACTAAATTCAATTTTAAAAAATAAGGTTTTTTGTCCTACGTTAATAATAGTAATCAGAGGTCGGAGTTTCAAGCCCGGCATTCTCCCACTTTGATTCCTATTTTCTAGTTCAATTATGAATTTACTGGTTGAAAATCACATCGAAATCCTTAGGTTAATAATATATTTGGGTAAATGAGATATTTGGGTAAATGAGATATTCGGGTTAATAAGATATTTGGGTAAATGAGATATTTTATTAAATGAGATATCATATTTGGGTAAATTAGATATTTGGGTAAATCAGATATTGGGAAAATTAGATATGGAGGCAAATCAGATATTTGGGGTAAATCAGATATTTGTGTTATTGGGATATTTAGATAAATCATATATTTGGGTAAATACGATATTTGGGTAAATTAGTTTTTTTCATTTTTAAAGATGAGAACTTCTTATGAGAAAATATTTCATGTTGTTTATCTTTTAAAGGAATCTGATGGTTATGATCCCAACATTGGGTGCTGGGGAGCATCGAGGTAATTTTAGAAAAGTTGTTATTTTTTATTACCAATTTACTGGAATAAAATTTATAAATATATGTAATCTTAATCAATAATTATTGCTATTTAATTTTTATCATTTTTAGCTTTGACTTACCGCCCTCCAAGACTCCTTCACATCTTGTATTCGAAAAATAACATCAAAAGAAATTCGTTTCCCGGAAAAACAATAAAAACAAGAAACTTTTATTCTAAAATGAATACCAATTTAAATAACAGATTTCGCGTAAAATTTTCAACTGTCTTGTGCATTAAATTTAAGGTAAATTGAAAAGACACGTTTAAAATGAAACATGATTTTTTTTTAAAAATTGATTAGCTTTTGAATGAAAGTTTGTAATGAAAGAAATATTTTAGTATTTGTTTCCACATCTACATTGACCTCGCATTTAATCTAAAATATACGTTTTCAAGTTGAAGGTAATTTCGTTCATTGGGTAGCGGTTCTATTTTGTGAATGTCGTTAGTATTATGATAACTCAACACCTCAAAATATTTATTATTGTACACGTGGACTAGAAAATTCAGCAAAAAAAAAATTAAAACGTATTAATTAAATTTTTTAATTATTAATGGAATTTATGGATTTATTATATCATATTGTTTTAAATATAATACGAATTAATAAAATTTTAATGTCATAAAAATGTTTTATTTTCTTAATTTTATTTTTTTTATACATTTACCGCTTTAAATAATAATGTGCCGTTCACGTACTACAAGCGTAAATTTAATAAATAAGATAAAATTAATTTGTGCATTTTAATTTAAAAACTCTTTCATACTTTTCAATTACTAGGAAACATATTATTTTTGTATATCAATCGTCAATCGGGTTTCGAGTTCGTAGTGAGAAATTAATTACTCAAATGGCCACTAATAATCGAATATTGACAATTTGTGTAAAATATCTGATATATTAGTAGGTATAAACATTCTTGCAATGAACATGATAATATTAGGTTATAGATTTACTTTGGACATGTTGTTCAATTTTTTTTTTAAATGGGGTCGTTTAATACGAGTAATAATTGAATCGTTAATTTCGAAAACGACCGAAGTGAAAATCAAAAATATCCATTAAAACCATATCGGAAAGTACCTTAAAATGAAGTACATGCAAGTCAAACTAGTTTTGATACTACGTCAATGAAACATTAATTTGTATCATCCATTTTTTTTCTCCTGTAAAATCATACTTTGGACGTTTTCGAAACTTATTACTCAATTATATTATTGGTGAATCAAATAGAGAAAAATGATGAATAATACATATAACTGTATATTTAATTATCTTTCACACCTAATGCCATTCCAGGGGTGGTATTCTGAATCTTCTCTATTTCCTAGAGAGTGATTAATTTAGGGATTTTTTTGCATGCGTTTACACTTCGCTGCATATCTGGCCACACTTATGATTATACGTCAAATAAATAATGAACACGTCAAATCAAACATGATGATTTTAATTAAAAACCTTATTGCATTATCCAAAACACATAATTAGGTTGAATTGACCAAACCGTATTAATTTTTTTCCGTTTTTTAAACAGTTTTATACATCGATTGTCGGCCTTGTGGTGTAATGGTCAGTGTATTTGTCTACCATGCAAGAAGTCTCGGGTTCGATTCCCGACATGGTTGATAAAAAATATTATTTTAAAAGAGTGTTTTTACACTTGAATATTTCATAGTCCCTGGACTGGCACCTGAAGCGTAAGACTGATCATCTTACCTTCATGTAACAAAGGGGGTGGAGAAGATTCAGAATACCACCCCAAGGATTATGGGATATTCTAGTGGAAAAACACTTTTTTTTTTTTCAAATTTCAAATCAACATTTCCTTTGTCCATGGCATGGTTGGTCAACGCGGTGACCATTTGTTTAACCACGATTTTTTTAATGACTTATTTGACTGATCGAACAATACCCTCTGGAAAAAGGATAAGCGCCTTCAGCACTCTTGTATTTAAAAGATAATATTTATACATAGAATTAGAATAGTCCAGAAACCGCATACTCGCATCAAACTGAATCCGACTAAACTATTCACAAATGAGTAGTTTAACATTTTGGCCATTAGGTACTCTGTAGACGACGCTTAGTACGCAACTGACGATTTAAATTCAATTATGCCGTGTTGTGTCGTTTGCAAGTGTCAAAATTCTGCTGGGATTAAAAGGGTATACGGTAGGATCACAAGTAATATTATTTAAGAATTGGATTATTTTCCATCATCCGTCAGATTGTTAAATAAAAGTACGTGGACATTTTGTTAGTATTGCCAGGGTATTCGATTTTTTTACCCGGCTTTCTATTAATTAGCCTTAGTACAATATTAAACGGTATTAATTTACTTAGTTACTAAATGATTATTTCATGTTTTTTTTTACGTTTGCCTAATAAAAGTACCCGTTATTTTTATAGTCCGAACAGTCAAATATTTTTTTGTTGTAAAATATTGCATAACATAACGCAAAATTATCTAATATTTGTGTATAATGTTCACGGTCTGGCAACATTACGGGGCCACTTCACGCATGCGCGCAGGTGGGATGCCGGGTAAAGAGGTGACTTTTGGACACAGTACGATGTATATAAACTTGGTTCTTCGCGCCTTCTGGTATATTATAATTCTCTGTATTTATAATGCATTGGTATGCTGTAAAAAATATTTAATTTTTCATAAATGAATGGAAAGCGCTGCATTATGATGACAACAGTTTTGAAAATACAACAAAACAATTAATTCAAGATAAGAGCGTTTAACGAGTATTTGACAAGATGGATAAATCAAATAAATAATTCAGCTAGCGGGTTATTTAGTAAATGCTTCAATAGAGAACGAGCAAATGGAAATAATTATTGTCAACTGGCCAATAAAATATCACTGGTAACAATTTTTAAAACTATATCTGTTGAGTTCGATTTTTCAGGTGTTTTAAAATAAAATAGACATGCTGACATCAAAACTATAGTTGATTTTCTTTAATCACGTCAAGTTTTTCTCTACAGAAAAATTTTCACCTTAATATGAATGTTTGCCGTTGTTTGGTAAAAGAACTTTGCAGCTTGTATGAACACAATTTGACTTACAGTTTAGACTTTGCATGAAAAAAAAATATCTTTGAACAGTATGTTTTATATTTTTTTCTTTTATTTCCTATGCACATTTTGTGTAACTTTTGGGACAAAGAGATGGTAATCTGTGGCTAGAAAAAATGACGGGATAGACAAAAACTGTGGTTTTTTATCGAAAGAACCAAAAGTCATTCAAAAACAAGTGTCAGATCTAAGTCGACGAAATGTGGATTATCCAGTGTAATAATAACTTTGAGGACAATAAAAAAGAGAATAAAGTTTTTCTTCATTTGCAATAAATTTGTATTACTCAGCTACAAGTTTATATTGGCAAGGATTACATAATCAAATAATATGGGTATTGTATATTTTTTAATACGATCTGAATCTAAATTAGATTTTATTTTTAAATATTTTTCTTTCTTTTGATTTACCCAAATAAACTTTGAAGACAATTTTCAATGAGTTGTAAAAACAACTCACTATTAAAAATTTGGAATTAAGTTGTGGTAGAGTGGGTTTCGAACCTCGGACCGCTGATTCGTGAGTCCGCGACACTAGCCGCGGGACCACAGCCCGGTTCAAATAACATAAATTACACATTACAACAGAGATGAAGAACATTTGAAAGAAAAGGTAATTTCGAATTCTAGTCATTTACTAGGTTTATGATCTATCATTGGCTAGTTTAAATATTCACCTTACACACATTACCATTCTGCCTGTGTTTGAACATCTTTAATTCTTTAATTTGTTTCTTCCATCATTCATATCATCAGTATTTATATATTTTAATCGGGAAAAAAAATCATCATCATTCCCTTTCCGCACCTAATGGCGCATTGGGCACTTGCATTTGTACACCAATCGCAGTGTCTTAATCACTTTTGTTACATGAAGATAAGATGATTAGTCTTACGCTTCCGGTACCAGTCCAGGAAATATGAAAATATTCTAGTGTAAAAACACCTTTTTAAATAAATATTTTATATCAATCATGTCGGGAATCGAACCCGAGGCCCCTTGCATGGTAGGCAAACACGCTGACCACTACACAATGAGGTCAGAAAAAAAATATGGTTAATCCATTTTTATGTATTCTAGTCTACAAAAACGTAGCACTAATATTGACTCTATTTATATTCAGCATACCAAATGGTATAATCGATGTGCCATAATTACTGGGACAGGTAAAATTCTATATTCCGACTCGTAGGTTGAGAAACAATAAAGTACCTACTGTTCATGGATTAGCATAGAACAAACTATAGCCTTAATTCTCCAATGACCCGTCTTTGTTGTATTGTTAACTAAGACAAAATCTGGACTCTTTTGGTTTAAGTTTACAACGATTTAAACGAGCACTAAATGAATAGTCCAGATCTTGTATTGATGTCCCATATGTTTGTTAATGCTTCTTTCATTCTTTTCTAATGTTTTTAACTATTCTTATATTATAATATTCATCCCTATAAATTTTATTTATTTATTTATATATACGCCCAATGGGCATTTTTAAGGACGTATGTATACATAGACAATTATTATAAAAAAATGGAGAAAGACACAATAGTATAGGTAGGAGTGGAAGGGGAGAGAGGTGTCTAAAATTGAATTTGATTCAGTGATCGTATGAAAGAAGACAACTTGTTATCAAAGAAATCAATACAGATATGTTTGTTGGCAGACCTAAGAATTCTGGGCATAGGGGAATGAAAACCATGGTTAGTTCTATGGTTATCGGTATGGAAAAGTAAGTTTTGTCTGAGGTTTCTAGTTGGTATATTAAATTTTATTGATCTCAGTAGTTCAGGCGGTCAAAGAATGAGTTGAGAATTTTTAAAAGGACTAGAAGGTCGCATTTATTTCGACGGTCTTGAAGAGAAGATTGGTCTCTGGATAAGCCCAACCTCCAGCCTATTCTTCTTAAAAACGATGTTAAACTGAAATATTTTTGATGTGAACATCATAATATGGAGACCAGATAACAGGTTCATACGTTGTCCATACAATTTTAAGGGTATTAATAAATTAATAAATACAATTACAATTTTAGAATGTCAAATTTTGAATTCTTAAAATACGTAATAGTCATAATACTCAAATTAAG